>NC_069113.1:34653559-34953559 GCF_025612915.1 Magallana angulata | reverse complement strand
AAGATATTAAAATAATCACATAACGAGCAGATGAAGTTGAAAGCGATCATGAAGCTTAACTATTTTGAGATTGCTTTAAAAGAATTAAATTTAGAACAAAATAAGTTCCTTAATTTAATTTTTTTACGAATCAGAGGTGTATAATGCACATTTATCTTTTATGTCTCGTATGAAGGTAAAATTTGGTTTTTTAAAAAGTTTATAAGCAGGATGCCAACGTAACAATTGGAATTTGAATCGTGTTTGATAACTGGACAGAAAATGAAAACCAGCTTGTACGTCAGTAAGACTAGAGCTGGAGGAGTCAGTTAACCTTATTTGTAAATTTTTTTACGTCGTAATTGCTTCAGACTAATGGATACTTTTTTAAAGCACAAAAGAGTTGTTATTTTTTCTTCATTTTGTTTTTGGTTGCAAGAGAAGTTTTTATTATAAGATACTGTTGCCATTAAAACAAGCAATGCATATATTCCTCATATAGTTCGTATACATGTATAATGCATATTGTGTTTCTGTTTTGTAAATAATCTTTGAAAAGTATTGGGAACTATTTTTATGAGTCATCCACACTTATTTTCTGTTATTCAGGTAATTTTGAATTACATGTATATAATTATTCTACCCATTGAGTACAACCTTTTCATCTCCAAAAGGTAAAAAGTATTAGTGTCTTAGTTTTATAAAAAGAGTAAAAGAAAGAGATAAAAGGAAATCTTTCTTTTTTACTTGTGCTACTTTTAATGACCTTGGACAATTACGTACAACGTTGATTAAATGAATAATGAACTTTTCTTCCTTGATCTCTGGGCCTAAAACAAACCTACCATTGATCGTTTTGCAGTTGCGCAATTTAAATTCGTTTACAAGTGTGTGCTTATGCTATCATTCTTTTCAATCCATGTAATTTCTTCTTTTTTCCCTACATACATCTGCTGATTTTTCTTCGATTAAAGCTTTTCAGCACCACCACCATTTTTTTGAAAGTATTGCAATTAAGACGAGTGCAATAAAATGATGATTTTTTAAACAGAAAATTTTCGAGCTTTAATATTGCCGAAATATCCTGTAGATATTGCACTTTACATGGCTAATTGTAGAAAGATTTTCACTGAACAAAAATGAAAAGTTAAAATGATTTTAAAAATCGCTAATAAACTTCATGAAATTTCACCAGCAAGTTCAAATACCTAAAATTTTAAAATATTTTTCGTTATTGTCGGTCAATTTGTTAAATGCGCTTTTTCACATCATTAATGCGTATTTATAGTGTCTACAACTAATTTGAAGTTTAAGATCAATAAAGTTCAGATGGAACACGAAAAAAAAACCCAAGCATAGTCACCCAAAAAACTTAAGTATACTTAAGTATACTGTTTTTTTCGTCAGTATTTGTTGGAATCAGTTTCCTCGGATAAAAAATAAGATTGTCATTTCGATGAGACTTTATCTCGTTAGTAATGAGTATTTGATTTTGAGAATGGACTTGAAACGTTCAACGAGTATTGATGAAAGCAAAATATGAATTTTATAAAGTATCATACACAGTATTGACGATAGTTAAAGAGAGTCTTGAAAAACCTTCGCGTTCATGTGTGTTTGACAATGGTGAACAGAATAAATGCCAATTTATCCATTGAATATTCCCAATATTGAAACAGACGCAATGATTGGAGAAAATAAACTGAGGTGTACTCGGCATTACTTACACGGTTCTGTGAAATATTAAGGGTTTAAGAGAAAATGCCTTAACAAATGCAGGACTGGCTATATTTTTTCAAATGGTGCTTAACTCCAATTATTTGATTTGAATCAAATTTCTCGCAGAAAGCATGATTTCAGTAATTAGTTACAATGTTTTATAAATTATCGGTATGTTCAGCAGTTTCAGGAGATTTGTGCTAGCAACCTGTTTCAGTGCTGTATTTAATTTTAGACAAAAAGTCAAGAAAAAAAGAAATTAGGACTTATAAGAAAAAATATATATATATATATTTACAAACTTAAAACTAACAGAAAGTTAAGAAATTCTTTGCTCGGCACATCCTTACCTTAACATAATTGATTGTCATAAAGTTAAACTTGTTAAATTTGTTCCCAATAAAATACAACATAAGTACTATATGAAGTATTTGCTAGCGTTAAATTCTAACTTATTTGTCAAAGTATACCAAATAAAGGCAGAAAAAATGTAATATTTTCATATTTTATTTATTTCAAATTAAAACTTGTCTAACAGTTTTACAAGGGCATTAATTTTACGGAGATGATTTTAATCAACTCTCTTATGCAGTTACTCTGGAAAACGGGAAATTAAACATTGTTTGGACCTAAGCACAAATCATCACCCCTGACAAGACTTAGTTCTTGAAAATAGTTGATAAAATCGATGTAATGCACTGAAGCACTGTTTTTCAGGAAATTATTTATAAATACCTTGAAAATAGTCAGATTTTGAATGGTACGGACAATTTAGATATTTTTTGTAGCCGTATGTATTCCTACCCCAGAGTTCAAGATAGTCTCGTACAACCCGACGCGCGGCTGTCTCCGTAAATCTCCGACAAGCAAGGGGTCTCTCTTGCTTGTCGGAGATTACCGGCGACAACCGAGCATCTGGTTAAACGAAACTGGAGTTCAATATTGATTCGATTACTGATACATGGTCTGATGGGATTAATTCTATCTTAAAATATTACTCAACATGATTCATATGTTTTCGGAATTCTTGTCGGAAAACTTCGAAAATTCATATCATAAAAATGTGCGTAATTCAAATACAGATTAGAAAAATATCGTTGATTTAAAAAAAAAATAACATCAACTCCCGTCAGTACTTCAGTGCTTTGATTTTTGTTATCAGTTGCAAAATCGCCGCTGTTTCACAAATTGCCCAGCAGTGTCTATAACATCGATTCTTGTTTATCATGGTAATAGTTTTTGGGAGTTGATTTTAATCAACTCTCATATGCAGTTACTCTGACAAACCGAAAGTGAAACAGTGTTTGGACCAAAGCACAAATCATCGCCGCTGACAAGACTTAGTTCTTGAAAATAATTGATAAATTTGAAATAATGTACGCTAAAGCCTTTTTTCAAGGAAACTTATTTATAAATACCTTGAAAATAGCCAGATTTTAAATGGTACGAACAATTTAGATATTTTTTTTAGTCGTATGTATTCTTACGCCAGAGTTCAATATAGTCTCGTTCAACTCGACGCTCGGCTGTCTCCGTAGATCTCCGACAATTAAGCAGAGAGTCTCTCTTGCTTGTCGGAGATTAACGGCGATAGCCGAGCGTTTGGTTGAACGAGACGAAAGTTCAATATTGCTTGGATCCAGAAATATATCTATCACTGATACACAGTTTGATTGAATTAAATTAATTCTATCTTTAAATATTACTTAACATGATTCATATGGGGTTTTATCAACATTCTTGTGTAGAAAAAGTCCGAAAATTCATATCATAAAAATGTGCGTAATTCAAATACAGATTAGAAACTACCTGCACTTGTCATGCAAAAGAACATATCATTGAATTTTAAATAAATAAACATCGATAAAATCAACTCCCGTCAGTTCTTCGGTACTTTGATTAATGCATGTCATCTAGTAATTTGAACAATACCTATCGCGTATAGAAAGTTTGATCCGAAGAGAATGCTAGACAAATTCCACAGAATCCTTTTGGTCAGGTATCAAATATCCTGTTGAAATACAGTCGTAGTGCAACCATCTATCCCATTCAACTGTGACAGGATCTAAGCTACTTGTAAGACTTAATAAGGCATTAACTGTTTTTATTCCCTTACTACATGTAGTTGTAATCATTATAAAGATACAAACAAACCTTAACCAGGTAATTCAAACTTGTATAATGACAGCCCGAAAAAATTAAAAATCTACTAGCGATCTATTATTTGATATCTTGCATTTTTAAAAGTACGTTTGAATTCAGATTCTTCTTCTTCTTCTTCTGAAAAATGATGTGTACCGAGTAAATGAAGTTCTGACGGGCGATTTTTGTGTGTGTTATATCGATGCAATAAATATGATTTGCACACAAATTACCGCCACTAAAAAACCAGTAGAACTTTAAAGATTATGAAGAAACATTTCTTGATATTGGTATCATTTTATTTATTTATTGTTACGGTAAATAAAACAATGGCCATCAATTACACTAATTGCAATTGGTTCGCTATATATACCATGATAGAAATTTTTTACCTCGATGAGCTGGTGTTAGTCTATAGGCGGCCATGGTAAAGTTGACAACCAACATGTAACAACCAGGATACGGTTTCTTCAACCGAATAAACCGTATCTAGGTTGTTACGACGTCAACTTTACCATGAAGTCCTCTATCCTATCACCAGTTCATCAACTGTTTTGATGAAATGACAAATTATTCATTGTAATTGTAGGTTTTCCTTTGATGCTTGGTTGATTCATGTAATTACATAGTCGAATGCATCGATTCGGGTTTACTTCTTTTGTGTCATTTGAATATATAATGTTTTGCAGAAAGTTTTGGAAAGTTCATTATGTTCGCTAAAAGATTATCTCTTTTTCAGACTTATTTTACAATATCATCGCCGACTTTGCACATGATGCATATCGATAATTCATTTTTCTACTTTCAGACAAAATCTACAATTAAATTAATTGGTGCTGGAGAGAGAACTTGTAAAATGGGCATGGGCATGAATTAGCTAAAAATGTGATTTTTTCCTTCCCATTTTTGATGTTGGTAATGCTTTATCTTAAGACATTTCAAACAATCAACAAAACAATAAGTGTCAGTCGGCGAGTAAGAAGCGGAAGACAGAACTTACAGCTCTTATTTAATTTAAACAAAAATCAGACCAGATGTTTTTGTATCGATATTATGTGCTGGTAAACAAAAATACACTGTTTCAAGCAAATTTAAATATGACAAACGCTAGATACTGTTTTTGTGTTCAATACAAACGTTAACCTAAAAAGTAAAAAAAAAAAATCTTATTAAAACAGAACATTGACTAGCCTGAGGATATTTAACAGGATAAAAGCATACTGTTAGTTGTATGTATATGCTTCTGAAATAATGTTTCCTATACATTATGAGTCAAATCCAGTTTCTATTATTGACTAGATCAAACATGTCAAACTTTGTCAAATTTCTAATATTGTTTACCAAAGGCAAAATATAGCGACAAATATAGCCAAAGATATGATCATCTGATCTAATCCTGTGCCATTCCATCTGACAAAATGCAAGCTGCTGTAAGCTATTTAATTAAGAGAGAATATTATATCAAAAAGGCTTTCAAAATATCAAAATACTTTATATACCATAAAAGTTAGCTTTTATTGATTTGCAATGTCTAACATATGTACAAATGCACAGCCGGTCATTTAAGCAAAAGAAATGTGATTGCATAAAGATAGTAGAACAAGTTGGGTTTTATATTCTATATCGTTTTATAATTGAACGTCATAAATTTCTATATAAGGTATAGCTTTCAATACATTCAATATTTTTGCATTTGAATGTCTTTCTGTCGTGTATAACATTTGTAACAAATTCTCATTATACCAATCTCCAATTCACAGTAAAAATTATGTGGATATGATTTGTTGATCCCCTCCCCCCATTTTTAGCCTGGATGATCTAGCTGAAATCTACTGCTTCATATGTCACAAGTGCAACGAGAATGTGACATTACGTCATTTTAATGAATTCTCAATTTTCCATAAATTACAATCGTAATTGTGTAACGTTGTGTAATGTTTAAATTAACAATGCATTAATTGCCTTATATTTTTGTTATGAGATACTGCGATATATATGAACTGTTATACAGTATATGATATTATAAAATCTACGTCTCAAGCTCTGATATTTATTTATAAATTTGATTTTAATTTGGACTGTGAAAGTTTCAACTTTGGTGATATTTCTGATTTGAAATACATATTAATTGTATATAATATTGTATATGATATAACCGTAAGCAGTATTTTAGAGATCATAATTATAGCACTCTCAACATTTTGTACATTTATTGTGTAATTTACATTTTGTAACTTCCATGCATCCAAACTAATGTATCTGGCCACTGGGATTGTGGTTTCTCAACGAGAGATATTTGAAAGTTTAAATCAAATGGTCTAAATTCTCTAACCATCATAAATTTGATAATATCTCCACTGTATTCAGAATCACTGTTGTATGTCCAGTCCATGAAGATTGCTTTAATTCTTTTTATTTCAAAGAAAGATTCTCCTCCTCTGAGAATGCGTATATCATATCCAGCAGTATCTAGATGTAGCACCAAGTCCCTGTCGGATTTCAGCTCTGGTAAGTACAAGAGATCATCCAGTGTAGCAGCTTTAACATTGTCTTTCGTTATGTAGCGTGAACTATTTGTCTGGGCTACTTTTAGCGGATTGTTATCAGCAACAAACCATTCACTTATCCTGTCATCCTCAGCCACCATCTGAACGTGTTCATGACGGGATGAAAGAGGGTTTAACACGATGGAAACGGAATCTAAAACGCCATTTAATTTGACGGAAGCACAGAATCGCTGGACATTAGAAACGCTAGGATCCACAAGGAGCACATCGAAACCTTTTTTTCTCACATCCAATGAAAGCATTCCAAGTCCTCCACCGATATCGATAAATAGCATATCATGGTTTCGTGCCAAAACATCTAAAATGGCTTTACTTAAGATGGGTTTCCATTCACCTGTATTTATGATTAACCCTGACACTAAACGATCCTGAAATTTAGAATAAAGAAACATCGGATAATATCCATGAAAATACAAACGGTTGTGATTTATTGCCTCAGGATGATTACAAACATCACTTTCTGAAAATGTTCCATTCCACTGATATACAGGCATTGACGGATTTCCAGCCATTTGGTTTTGACGAAATAAACTCCCTGGAATCTCCAAGTTTTCTAAGTATAAGTGTCTTTCCAATTTTACATTCATTTTTAGATCTGTGAAACAATTCCGATTTATCAAGAAATCCGCAAAAGTGAAAACTAGGGTCAGAGCCGCCAGTAGAGCAAGTACCTGGTTGACCGTCATCTGAAAACATAATAATGAAAAAATATTGTCGCCCCGAAAACAGCTGTTATGGAAAAAATTATTTTCGAAAAAAATCATATAAAAGACGCAATCCCACAATTCTAGTGGGTCCAGCAACGTTTTAGGGAGTTATTTAACGCGATTATCATTTCATCTTTACATTTTACAGTGCTATAAAAAGAAAACTGAGTATAAAAAAAATGACGTCCTTAAGTGCTCCCAACAGGAAGAAAATAACTTCAGTCAGACTTTATCAATCACGAAGCGTGAACTAGATTCACATTAGTTTAATGGGATACATAAAAAGAGATGACAAAAAACGTCAATATGAAAACAGTGTATATTAGTGCTTGCGTGTACCAATAGGATTTTAACCTTTTTTGTAGGAACCTCATTTGCGGATGGAGCGAAACTTGTTTCTACTTTTAAAATCTTAGTCCATATCAATTTTTTTCAACTAGGTTTTGATTTTATGGCAGATACATTGTACTTTTCCAAGTGTACTTTTGAACATTTAATACACTGATTCATGGATCATATATCTTTTTAAAGCAATATGGGCTGTATTTTAAAAAAAATTATTTTGCTGCAAAAACTTGCTAATATGCTAAGTCTGCATGTGACTTAGACTTTTATGATAAATAAGATTTGAAAAAATCATGAATTTTTGTCAGAGGAAAGATTTCTCTTCTAAGGAATATATAGCAGTTGGTAGATATGTTAAAGTTTTCTAGATATAAAAAATATGTTCTTTCAAATCTTTTTAAAAAAAACATGTATGGATGGGCCAATTAAATAAAAGAAAATCGATTGTATTTCTATTCAGGAATCAAAGTACTGAAAAGTACTGGAAAGCGGTTAGCAAGCTTCATCTTATATTGTTATGAATACATGATTTCATTTTGGGGCACTATGAGTTGCAGTATAGATTTCACCTTTAAATTAAAAAACTACCCAACATTCTCGAACATATCTTGCATTTGATATATTTTTGTTAATTGTAATGTAAATGTTAATTGTAATAAAGAATCCGAAACGAATGAAAAACAACAACAGGCACCGCATTTTCGCGGTAAAAAGAAGATAACACGTAATGGCATTTCATAAAAATAAATATTCACATGCACATAAAGCTAAGATAATTTTAGGATAAGTTTAAACATTTATTGTCCAGCAATATTTTAATTTGCCGGGGGATTAAGTTAAAGCTGCTTGGTCCGATTTTATATCAAATTTAATGCACGCTTTTAAACGATGGTTATGCTAAGTATATGTATAATGATAGACATTGCAGTAGTTTTCCCAGTCAATTAAGCCATATTTCAATGAAGGAAAATACGTACAAAATTTGCTTACAAAACAAACGACATAAAAGGGTACCGCGTTATTTCGCCTCATGTTAAATTTCACCCCTGACGACGAGACGGGTATGGTTGTATTACGACTTTGACATCGCTTTAGATAAAGGTCGAAATGATCAGACAAATTACAAATAAACATTTGTACGTTTTGTTCGCTAATATTTCTGAAGTTTGCTTTCTTTACAATCGATGAATAGCATGCGGGTTGAATAACCCCAATCATTCGGGGGACGAAACAAACCGGTTTCTTTTTATAAACATTCCCGTGATGCATTTTGGTTTGTTTTTTCGTTTGCCCAAAAAGAAATTATTTTTATTTACTTTCAATATTTCTAACATTGAAAGGAGACTGGTTCTGCTGGTGTAAATAGGAGAAAGTCCATAACTTTCTAAGATAAATGATTTGTATGGGGAAAATTTTGATACTGTAATAAAAAAAAATCGGACCAAGCAGCTTTAAGAAAATATCAAAATTTTAGACTAGGGTCGGGAGGATTAACATTTCGCCTCACGAAAGCGTCATGATTTTATTTTATCACAAGCTATCAAGCACGTTTATCTAACTCCTTATGTTCTCTCAGAAGCTGGTACATTTCTAAGCTGGTTATATGAAGCAAGATTAGTAGTAAATTAGTGTTTTGTGGTAAAAACAGACCGTCCGGATCCGGAACGCGAAATTCCGGATAAATGAGACAAAATAACGTATAAAAAATCTGTTCCCAAATAAAATCGTCCGTAAACTGAAGCGTCCGGTTATCTGGCGTCCGGATATCTGAGGCCTCACTGTATATGCTTTCTAAGAAATCTGCTAGAGTCCTATTGGAATGGAGCTCTGTGTCACAAAGGATCATTTCGGTGAGGTTTAAGAACCTAGAGTTCAAGAAAACAACCCTCATTCACGTATGTATACGTCCCGACAAAACAACGAAGCATGATTTCTACTTCTTATTTCTTATTACAGGCATTTGTCAACACTGTGCCAAACTTTGACATCCTTTTGATAATGGGGAGACATGAATGCCAAAGTTTGGTGAGAGAGTTTGGAAAGAGAGAATAAAATGGGACCCCATGGAATTAGAGCTATTATAAAAAAAAATTGAGAGCTTTTGGTACTTTTGTGCAGTTAAGGGCAAGATTATTGGTGGAACTTTGTTTCTAGAAACAACAGCCAAGAAAACTGGTCCCTACACCGATGCGAACCAACCCAAATCAAACTGACAGCATCAAGATCAGCAACACCAAAGAAGAGAACTTTGAAGATTTTACCTTCTTCGAAAGTTTTGTAAGGATATCGACGGGCACTAATGAAGACATCAGGACAAGGAAAAGAAAGACTCAGAAAGCTTTTGCCATGGTAGGACCAGTGTGTAGAGCTGACAGTAAGTACAAGAACTAAACTCAGATAATATAACTAAAACACGGAGTCAGTACTCATGTGTGAGTCTGAAACTTAGAGAGAAACATCAACATCAACATCCATGAAACAATAAAATAAGTGCCTTAGAAACGCCCTTAGATTAGGTGACAGAATACAACACTCAAATGGAACTGAATGGGACACACTCTAAGGGAAGCAAAGTTAATACAAACATCAAAAACCATGCCTTAGAGTGGAACCACAACAACAGCCAAAGTGTGGAGGACCAAATAATACCGTACCTGGCGCAAAATTCTGCCATTCGACCTGAAGAAAATTGCATAACCTTGGGAAATTAAAAACCATCGCCAAATACAGATGGAGATGATATTGTCGTGAAATCGATATTATGTAAACATATTACTCAGTACATGTGCATAAGGCAATAAGCCTTACCTTATGACGAACAAACAATGGAAATGGACATGGACATCAGACAATACAACAAGATAGGTGTTTACGGATAGGTGGGCGGAACTGAACTGACTTCTATGGAGCTCCAGAGTGGACCAGGGTCAGAGGTCATTTGCATAACAAGTAGTTACATAATAATGAACATTTCACTACATACCTCCCCATTTTATATTAAAAGGGCCTTTAACAATAGAGAAATGTACAATTAGATCAGACTACTAAGATAAACCTATAAAAAATACAATGCATCCCTAAAAATGCACCAGGGATGTATATATATATACATTATCTAAAAGCATCTACCAATAAGACCACACACTTTACATACAGAGAATAATCTACTAATAAGATTAATAATCTACAACACGAATTTAGTCGGTTACTGAACACCAGACATTAAATTCTGCAGGAAGATACTATACAAGATAACTTATGTCACAGAGTATCCTACAACATGAATGTGGCAGGTAACTTAATTCCAGACCGTTCATTCTGCAGGGACTATTAAGTTGATGGCTTCATCTTGTAAAGGCGGCGACCATTCCTTACTGTTTCACGCAACAGGTACTGTATAGTTACTTGCAGTCTGGACGCAACTTGAGAGGCGACGTCTCCTATGAACGCAGGGGTGTTTTTATCTCCTCCACCGGGTTTCATGTAGGGTGAACAGTCTCGAGGAGAATACGATTCATAGGGACTGTTCTTAGGCCGGAAATCTGGTCCACACTAAAACTTTCCATAGCACCTGTAAAGCCAAAGTACACGTTAGAGAAATAGTCCATCCACAGCGTAACAAGTTCCTGATCTCCCGTGAAACAATGAAGGTGAATAGGCTGGTCCGGATCACACATCCTCTGAAGTATATGTATACATCGGGAGTGAACATCCATTCCAATCCTATCTGAAGATATCCCACGCAGGCAGAGCACCAAAAATTTGTCCTTGCGAATAATGGTAAACACCTGCCGGAAAGCTTCTTCTTGGCGTCTCCAGAGTTTGACGGGAACAGTACGGTCAAGACCAACTTCTCAAAGTGCAACGACGTACGGGGAACACAGCAGATCTTTCATATGGAGCAAAGTTCTAGAAGTCAAATCCTGGAAATGTTTAGGATGCACACCCACAGCAACTCCCCAGGGACTAACCAAAACTGTCTCTGGATGGGAAGCGGGTTCACTATAAACAATCACACCGCCGGTGACCTTCACATCCAGTCGAGGACGGCCAATTCCTGATTCAGTATGTCTAAGTACATTCTCTACCGACTTTCCAGACGACCTTCTCCATATACGATTACACGTACGGTCAAGGTGAAAATGGTATCGAATGCTTCATGTTGTATAGATTCACTGGCATCTCTGTCATATGGCACATAATCCCAGACTGTTTCTGTTGAAGATTTTACATCAGAGTCATAACTCGCATCTATACAAATGAGCTCTTCCTCCGTAGATGAATCCACGGTTGACACCTGTATCCGTGCACCTTTCACATCAGACACCGAATGACTGTCACCTGTAACACGCCCATGCACGCGGGATTGTTCACGCTGCTCAGGTTGCAAAGCTGACATCAATACTACTAAACATCTCCAGTGAATTAATACAGCCGGTGAGTTAACTGGAGCAACAGTAAAACCTTCTGAAGGTTTTTCCCAGTTCTGATAGTCATATAATCTCCTTATACACGCGACTGTATCCGGATGAAGAGTAGTTTCCTGAGGAATCTGATGTGTCATGTTGACGTAATCTACTGCTGTGAACACACTAGCATCATGTCCAACAACGATCCTAACCAAAGACTCCAGGGCTGTGAACTGTAGTTTGCATAACTGAGAATCGGTTTCACATCACATCACTGAATATCCTAGGAAGGTGGGACTGTTGAACATGACGCTTGATCTTTCTGTTTATAACATTGCAGCCAGCAAAATGGGCACCACTGAAAGTTCACACGAGGCCTCACGACTGTCAGCTAAATTTCAGGGGAAAAACGAGCACGCTTGTCAGCAGTCTCGGAATAGTCATTCTGCTGGACATGTCGCAGGGGTAATCTTCGCTTCTTTGATACACCTGCATGTGAAGACTCCCTTTTCCCAACACACTCGTCCTCCCCTGTAAGAACTTCCTTCACTAAAGGCGTTGGCTCCATCGGTACACGAGTTGCGGGTGACCTTGCTACTACATGATCAATGGAGACGGAACAGTCAGTGTTAGCAATCTTCATCACAGACTCCTCGGTGTAAGAAAGCGGACCTTCTACTGCATTTTCACGCACAACATCCAGGTTGGGATTGTTTCGGAGACGAATATCTACCCACATACCGGATAGTGACGATGAAGCAGCTGTTGCAGTAGAACGCGTTCTTTTTCTTGGATTGGAGCAGCTTCGGATAAGTGATGGAAGATTGTCCTCAACCCATCTTTCAGTGCACAGAATGGTACGCGCTTCATTCCTAATCTTCTCAATCCAGCAAATGTCATATTCATCTCGTGCTAAGCTGTATTGATCCAGGATAGCATCACAAATATCACTGTGAGAAGTTCCATCACTCAACAAGACCAAGTCGTAAACGAGACGAGTAGGCTCGATAAGTCTTCTTGAGGAGGAGCTTCTTCTAACATAGTAAAGGTAGTGCTCTCCTCTCTCCTGGCGTAGAGATGAATAGTTCGGAGCTGGTTGATATCTCCTGTAGTGTGGCATAGTAGATATATACTAAATAATGAACTAGAGACAAATGTAGAAAAATAATAATGAATGGACAATGAGAACAGGACCCCCCTAAATGAATGAGTAGTACATATGAAATATATTGAAACTCTTATCAGTGTACATACTATTTAACTCTAAATTTAACTCTAAAGGTCTAGGTTCTATATGCTATTATGATTTTAACTAAAGATACATAATAAATTATCATGACATATCATAAAATCAACAAGCACTGAATGATTGTAAATCCCTAACTGTATTGTTCACAAACAAGTCGCTAGCGGTTGTATCCTTTGTATTACCTCCCTGTCCATGTAAAATAGAAGTCGGAGCACACTGTATGAAGAATATCTGCTCCGTATAAATGATCATAACGAATGCGCTATAGATATAATGGTCACTTGAGTTGCGATACATACGAGTATATCAATTATCGCTACAACAAGAACACCACCATATCTTAACTTTCGAAAATGATCTTCATTTCTATAAATTGTGTTGTATTGGACAGGGGAAGTATTTTCATTAAACATCTGGATAACAGGATAAGAACAGATCAGGCTCAAGAGCCTACATTCTCCTGATGACGGTTTGCATGTCTGTCCTCAGAGATCCAATGTGGTTCTCCATTGTGGACGGGCGCTGAAGAACTTCATCATCGTAATGGTGTAGATTGTCTGTGGCTGGCTCCGCTCTGTTCTATTGTGGTGGCTTTTTCTCCATCAGAGCCACCAGACATCTCTTTTCTCTCTCCATCATGCAGATCTGTGTCAAAGTCACCTGGATTCCATTGATGCAGTGATGACTCATGGGTTACATTGGGTGGGTCTTGTACCTGTTGCAGAATGGTGCATTCAGATGTGACTGTGTCTGTTGCAGGGTCTCGTGGTTTGACTCATACACATCATTACATAGTTGTGACATGTTATGTTCTGAATGTGCATGAGTTCTGTTACTGGCAATAGCAAAGTCATGCACAGAACTCTTGACATTGGATGGTTCAAAACCTCTTGATGCCTGAGCTGTGACATTACTTGTGCCAAGTGCTGAAGATCCATAATTCTGAACAGAACCCTGGACATTCGACATTGAACCGTCTATTGCCTGGACTGTTTCAGAGTTAGGGAATGTTTTTGTAATGGACTCTGTAACTGCTGACATCCCTTCAACATTACACTGTATGGATTCAGTTTCAGCTTTAGCTATTAGCAGTGTATCACTACTTTGTAGCTGAGCCGTACTGCCTCCATATTGTGTATCCTCTGTATCAGGTTCAAAGTTGACTACAGCTGTAGGTGGTAAACTACCATCCTGTAGTTGAGCAACATTGACCTGGTGCTGTAACCCATACTGTATCTGGCTAGATGCACCATCTTGTGTTGGTTGTTGTGCCATTGGTTGTGCTGGGGCAACACCATACTGGGGCATCATGTGTGGAGGATACTGCAATGGTGGACCGCATGGTGTACAATTCATACCATAACTCATCATTGGGTATGGGTAACAGGGATACTGAGGCATCATTCCCCATGGCATATAAGTTTTGTATGGATCTGCATATGGTAGAGCGTATGGAACAGGAACACTATTGTATGGTGGGTAGAAACCTGGCGGGACCCCACATGGCAACATGCCTGTCTGCTGGATTACATGACCATTTGACATGATGGGACCTACTAATGGATATACACTATGTGCACACTCACCCCCTCACTAATAGTTTCACTGATTACTGGAGTTGGTTCCATATTGATTGTGGTTACACTGTACATTTACAAATTTATTTTAACTGAGCAATTATTGATGTTAAATTGCTTCATGATTGTTAAACTGCTTGTGACACCGGCTAAAATTATACTCTAATTCAAATGCTTGAACTGATGACGACAAAAGAATAACCCAAACTTTAATTCAAAAAGCTTAAATTATTCAAACTCCTAAAAAAAAACTTAATTGTTTCAGATAGTAAACTAAATTGTTTGAGAGAAAAAAAAATCAACCTTAATGTTCTGAAAAATTTCTCAGAAGTTCAAAAATTCAGAAAAATAATAATAAATGTTGAAAAATATCAACAGAACACTGAGTGTAATTTGTAAATATTTTTTATGACTTCCTAAAAAAAATGCAAACTAACACCACAAAAAATAAAATAAAAAAATATATGTTTACCAGTAGTTAATTGAATGAAGTTATTAATTTAATTGCTAACTGATAAGCAGTGACTAAATTAACACTACAGAAAAAACTTAATAAGTTATTCAAAAATACTACAAGTTCCTACAACTTATATATAGAACACAATATCAACTGGATATTGTAAACACCGAAAAAAAATTTCAAATAGCAAGACAAATTTAATTATTGTATACCTTACACAAAGTATCTAAATACTGCTGTAACTAAAAATAACTTAAACCAAAATGTTTAGGAAAGCTTGGAATGATTAACTGTTATGCTTATCTAATATTTTAAAAATTGTAAACAAACAAAACGATTTTCAGGAAATGCTTAATTGAAAACGAAAGTAGTTGTTACGTCACAGGAAATAAACCTATCTAGGCGCAAAAATGTCACTGTCGCATTGGCGCCAAAAAATCACGTGGAAGTAATTGCGACCGACCAGACGACAAGTACACGTAAACAAATGTCAAAATACAAAAAAATTATCTTATGCAATATACTAACACAAAATCATCCCAACGCTATGGTAAACGCTAGAGAGTGACAATAAACTGGCAAAATATGAAAAATACAAGGATAAATACGAAATATTGTACACTTGTGCAGACGTTATCACCCACGTGTTTACAGAAACACGAGTGACAGTCAACAGTACAGTATAGCAAAAATACTACAAAATATCGCACAGCACGTCTATTGAGACGATAATGTACGTGACATACAAAATAAACTCAAAAAATAGCAAATGTGAAAAAATAACTTGATAGACAATACATGCACGCATGAATCTCGTGCTGGACACGACGACGTGAAAGTATTCAACACACAAGTTTGGTCAATGCATACGAAATACCAGTTGTCTCGCGACACTTGACAAAAAATATGAAAAGAAAAAACTATCGACACTCGTGTATGCACGCTTTAATATAAATTAAACGCTCAACACTACGCTCAACAGTAATATCGGAGTTATCGCACATACACGTTCGTAAAGAACAAATACTCAACACGACATTTCCAACAAAATGATGCAGCACTCGCTCAATAATAGGACTATCGTTATACACGTTTGTATAATACACACGCTCAATACGAAACTTCCAACATATGAACAAGTAATGTACCATTCATTGCTTGCAAATATTCCAAAAATATAAATTTACACATGTACCGGTAACGCGAAATGCCGGGTAGGGTATCCTACCGGCGACGCCAATTGTCGTGAAACCGATATCATGTAAACATATTACTCATTACATGTGCATAGGCAATAAGCCTTACCTTATGGCGAACAAACAATGGACATGGACATGGATATCAGACAATACAACAAGATAGGTGTTTACGGATAGGCGGGCGGAACTGAACTGACTACTCTGGAGCTCCAGGTATTGGGGTGGGCAGTGGACCAGGGTCAGAGGTCATTTACATAACAAGTAGTTACATAATAATGTACATTTCACTACAATATGTTACTGTAGTCGCATAATGTCTTCATTAAGACTCACCGGACTTTATTAAGGAAGCAGGAAACTTACGGTGCGCTTGCATAGGCCTACCAACCATGAACCATCTCATTGATCTTTTCTCGTTTTCAATATTTATTAATCTCAATTAACCAATTAATGCGCGATCGACACCATTTCGATAATGGGGGTCTGAAATCAACGAACATGCTATGAAAGCATGTTGTAACGGTTTTAATAGAGGCATGAGTGAGCATTTACAGGACGAAAGTGTGAATAAGCCTCTCGGAATGGTGCATGCAATGTTTGTGAAAGCGAGGTCAGCGGTCTGTTTCAGTGGAATAATCAATTTTGTTATACTTTCATGTTAAATACTGAAATCTGATTGGTTAAGACGCAGTTAATAATATTTACTATTACCCTCAGCGTTAGCAACGCACTTGGCAACGGGTAACATTAAAAAATGTTACATGCGCGAAAATTATGCGCGTACGGTTCGCTGTAGAATTCACGTTATTCCTATATAAAAGCAGTAAAATTTTCTTAAAATTTTTAAAAAAGACATTCAGTATAACAAAATAAATAGTGCCTGTTTGGGAGGATAACAGTTGAAATTGACACCCCTCGAAAACCATTGTCAACCTCCGCTTCGCGTCGGTTGACAATGGTTTTCTCGGGGTGTCAATTTCAACTGTTACCCTCCCAAACAGGCACTATTTATATATGCATGTATGCCCAAAAAAGTTCAATAGAGGCACGAGTCTAATTACTATGATCATTAAATCGGTTCTTTCAAAGAATATGCTTAATGATCTCTACATATATAATATGTACTCATTATCTGCAATATTCTTGAAAATCAGTTCAGTGACCAAAAAGAAACTGTGTTGAAAAACCCCCAAAACAAAACCGGACAGATTAACTTACAGACAGGTCAAAAGAATTTTACTCTCTATTCAACGTGTTGCGTGTGGTATTAAAAAAAACGTTTATGAGAAAAGTATACGTTTACGTAATTTATTGATCACAACTCGACACAAAATTTGAAGGGAGTATTTAAAAAGTTCAAGGAATGCGTACACATGTATTTAAAATTCGACGAGTTTTTACAATTGATCTATCTATACAATAGACATCAGCTGTATGCTAATAATAACAACAGCTTACGACTGAATGGTTTTCAGTGCCGATTTGTTACCATATGTCGACTTATAAACTTCAATAGTTTTTATTGTGACAAATGAAGAAATAAAGTTTTGTCTTACAAGACCAAGTGTTTTCGAAACGAGTTTGTTATACCTATGCAATATGCTGAACATGCTTTTCAAACAAAAACAGATAATGTTTTTATAAACACGTTTCATTTGATTTCACTTGGATTTGTTTACGTAGTACAGGCAGTGACACAGTTACAAAGGCTGTGTTCAAATTATTCCTGCTCAATTTTCTAGGAAAACTTGCTGGTGCATGTAAAATACTTGTCGAATCAAGCTGTGACACCACGAGCAATCTGGTGGTGTCAACGGGATCTGCAGAACGATGAAATATGGACAACAAAATCTCCTACAGCGCCGTGCATTTCAAACGCAATGTCATTTATCTGAAGCGGATGGGTCGTTTAAAATTACGCGAAACAGCACGAACTTTAAGCATGGGCAATGTTTGTCGCCGTGCTCCCCGCTGGGATAACAACGCAGTAAAAAAATAAATCGGGTGTCGTTGGCAGCGAAATTGGGTTTCCAACAGCGACACACATGATGGCAGTATAGACCTTGTGGAAGTCGACTGTGTTTGCAAAGAATTGTGCAAGTCCTTTGGGACATTCTAACGTATATAGAGAGTACTGTACACGCAGTCAGCGTATTGTTCACGCCATGCACGCGACGTGACAGCCCATAGAACGGCATGGGCTTTTATAGCTGGTGATTACTGATTTGAGTTCTATCTATAACACGCGATTTACGTACTGTACACGCAGTCAGCGTATTGTGCACGACGTGCACGCGAAGTGACAGCTCCTAGAACGTCATGGGCTTTTATAGCTGGTGATCACTGATTTGATTTCATTCTATAACACGCTAATTGATCGGCTATGGTAATCATTTAGTGCATCCATAAACATTTTTTCCTATAACACTATATAACGCGGAATCAATCAGCAATACGTTTTCTTGAAAAATTATGTTGTTATCTACGAGTACGAATACATATATATATATATATAAATATATATATATATATATATATATATATATATATATATATATATATATATATATATATATATATATATATATATATATATATATATATATATATATATATATTCGGAAGCTTCATGTTAAGTTGTGGTTGTTGCTCTAAAGAAATTGACAAAAATATTAAACATAAAATGTAAATATAAAGTTTCACCTCTTACCTTTCCGAATTATCAATGCGATTACTAAAAAAACTCCCTTATACTGCACAACGAGTTAATCAAGACCAAAATGAATTAATTAGCTCTAGTGTCATTGGTTGAGGTAGTTGATGTAAATTTCAAGAAAAAGGAAGCAAAACAAACCCAAACTAAATCGACTGTGCAAACATACTATGAAATAATTGAAATGTAGCCGGCGACAAAATTACGTCGTTATGACATTTGACAAACGTGGAAGCCAGGAAATTGACATGCCTTGATCAGTTTTGATAAGTTTTATAGGGACATAATTTACAGAGCTTTCGCCAAAGACATTGGAATTTATGAAAAGAATATGTCCCCTATTTTTCACAAGACAAAACACGCATTGAAAGCCGAAAAAAAATTAAATTACAAAATGATTAATAATAAAATAATAATTATAAAACCCCCTTCTACAACCCCCCCCCCCTTCCCCAAAAATGAAAAACAAAAAACAAAAAAAAAACCCGGAACCAAAACCTGTTTGCCTCAAGAAATGATATTTAATGCTATCTATTTTATGTTTTTTATGTATGTAAATGAATTTAATTTATGTAAATGCCCTTTTATTTTCATGTATTTACGTATTACATTATGTGATGGTTTAGGTATTGTTGTTTTTTTTGTCACTAGGATACTTTCAGATCCGTTGTTTTGATTGGTTAATTTCAAAATTGAATCTCGATAGATATGATACATTATTGCTGTTCTGGATTTTTTTTTCCAAGAGAAAACGTACCCTAGAGAGATCATAACCAGAATGTGAAATAGTTTTAAAAACTATCTTAATTGTAACGTACCGAGCTACTTGTACTGCCAGGGGAAGGGTTCGTGCCTGGTCTTTTCCAGGGTTTTGGGTGTACACTAACAAAGTCTTATAATATAATGATTTTCTATTGATTGTCAAAAATGATTGGTATAGCCTTACCTTACTTAGGTTAATAATCAACAAGTAATTTCAGGGAATCTAGAATATTTACAAACAAAACAAGGGTATAATAAATATATATAATTGACACTGTGTGTGATGTACTGGTGCTGCCTTGTTCAGGTCGGACAGTACACACCCACAGTGACAATCCACTGAGGTCAACCACTCAGCTAAAATGACTGACCGTCCTCAGATTACCGCATATACTGTAGGCTGCCTTATTCAGGACGGACAGTATATGTGGTAGCCCTTCAACCACTGTGCACACTGTAGGCTGCCTTATTCAGGACGGACAGTGAGCACAACGGCCTGGACGACAGTCTGATCAGCCACTATAGAGAACAATGGCTAGCCTCTCTGAGGAAAGCCTACTGTGACACACTGGCAAGCCAAAATGACTGCAACCTACAGTACCAAGAGGACAACCTCTCTATGGCCTATCAAAAACGCTTACGAACGGGCAAGCTCTGTATTGACACAATACCTTTTATTAAACTTCACTAACTTCTCTCTTCTGCTGATCATCTTCTAAGCAGCCGACAGCTGATTCACTGTCGTATTTATACCCTTGTATCACGTGACATAAACAAAGGAACTAAAAGAAAAACCCGGTCCGGGCCGAACCTCAAATATCCGGAACTATTACATTAATGTATAAAGATAGAGTTATATATGAATTGTATAAATAATATTTTGTATAGATACCGTAAAGTAATTCCTATATGAATATAAAAAAGGGACTTGGACATAATTTAAGCTCAAAAATTTGAAGCTTTATAATTCCTAATTTGATGTTTAGAATGATATACAAACAAGGAACAACAATTTTGAGTTTTATATTTTATATTTAATTTTGCTTACAAACATGTAGTTTTGAAATCGGTAAACAATTCTTACATTTTCTGTATATTATTGTTATTATGAAACAAGAGGACCATGGGCCACATTGCTCACCTGAACAACAGTTCCTTGTAATATTCTATTTCGTAGCATACGCTATTTCTGTTTTAAATTTTGAACCCCTTTCTTGTCCCCTAGTATTTGTTTGGTGTTTATAGTTGGCTTAAACAATTTAGAATCTACACTATTTGAGGATCCTTGCATAGAATTCTCACAAACTGTAGCATTGTACCTCTCGAGAGGAAGATTTTTAAAAACATTCCATATAATTCTATGTTAAACTTTGAACCCCTCTTGAGGCCCCAGTATTAGTCCAGTGGTCACTGCTTCATTTAAAATCTACATTACTTAAGGATGCTTGCATAGTAATCTGACAAATTAAGGCATTGTAGTTCTCCAGAAGAAGATTTTAAAACATTTTCCTTCTATATTTCTATGTTAAACTTAGACCTCCTTCTGGGGCCTCCAGTATTAGATCGAGGGTCACGGCTTTTATAAATTTGAGGATGGTTGCAAAGTAGTCTCACAAACAGTGGCATTGTAGTTCTTGAGAAGAAAAATTTTAAACATTTTCCCCATTCATTTCTATGTTAGACTTTAAATCCCCTTTGGGGTCCCAATATTGGTCTGGGGTCACGGCTTTTACAAAATCCCCTTTCCATAAGAATGCTTTGATTAAATTTGGCTAAACAGTTTTAGAGAAGATATCAAAAATGTGAAAATTTTACAGACGGACGGACGGACAAACGGACAACGGGTGATCAGAAAAGCTCACTTGAACTTCGGTTCAGGTGAGCTAAAAAAAGAAATGATATACCACTTTTTTGAGTTTCTGGAACTTGTGTCCAATCCTTTTGGCATTAGTCAATAAAATATGTTCAACTCAACTCAACTCAAGAATTTCTTGACAAAACTAGCGTAAAAACAGAACTTGTAAATTGGTTAGATGTTTGATAATAATTAAGGAATTAGGAACCATTCTTTGAGTATTATGAGGTGATAATTTCGGTCGGGGCGTGGTCAAATCCAATAAAGGGCTTTATACTAGATTTGATCACGCCCCGACCGAAATTATCACCTTATAATCAAAGAATGATTCCTTATTACTTTATTTATATAATTTTAAGCCATCGTACGATTAAATATTTAAATATAAATAAGCAAACCCCGCTTGCGCCCCAATACGTCACTTGAAGTTATGAGCTACATGTATTTGGTACAAAATCGATACGTAGTGTTACCACAGGCAAAGACACTGGAAAATGTGAATATTTAGAAAAAAATTAATGTAAAATGCGAGCAGCAATAATAAAAAATATCTTTTTTAAGACAGAGTATATGTAAAAGATTCATTTTTTTAAAATTCTTTATTAGAATAATTAACCAGCTGTTATCTCAGAGATTGCAAGGAAAACAAAAAAGGTTTTGTCAATTATTTATTGCGATAATGGGCACGGCTGAGATATACATATATATATATATATATATATATATATATATATATATATATATATATATATATATATATATATATATATATATATATATATATATATATATATATATATATATATATATATATTTTCAATTTAGAAATCAAATACAATTTTTTTTTTGAAAAACTGATGTTTTGCATAAAATTTTCTGATCACATAATGCACAAGCCTACTTCTTGCAGTGAATTAATGGAAAAGGGCGACTGAAATGCGTGTGCATGATTTATATACAAGAAAGGGAAGTTATTCGTTGCAGAAGGGGGGGGGGGGGGTAATTACATGTAACTTGTTGATAAGGAAAAGGAAAATCACTAAAGTTGCATTCCTTCGATGACAGCATCGTATTCCTATATACACACCGCATAGATGCATGATTATAAAATAAAACTTACATGTAGTGTAATTGAATAATTTCATGAATACAGCAATTATCTAAATGCTAAACTGTATTTATTAATCCTAATGATAAATGTCTCTATTCTTCATCAATTTTATCCGAAATTCATTGGAGCTAAATAATTCATTCAATCTTTATTTACCACCTAAGAGGAACTACATAGAGTAATATACAAGTCAAAAGTTTAAAGAAATTGTGCAGTTAAGGTCAGACGACACGTTCCTCGAGAATCTTTTTTGTATCTCCTCGTTATAAAGAGTTCCAATAAACAATATTAATTTTATGATTTTTTTTAAATGATTAAAATTTACTTGGATATGGATATATGTATAGATGGCCGAATGGTTAGAACCGTGGCCGCTAACTATCAGAAGCGTATAGGTTCTAGAGGTTGTGAGTTCAAACCCATGCCCCGGTCGATATAGAGTTTAAATATAGTGAATTTCGCTGTGCTGTATATTTATTTATTTATTTTTATCAGCAATTCAAGTGTATTTTCAAGAAGTTTATATAGGAAAATGCATACTCTAGTATTTTGCAGAAATGCCTGGCAAGGTACCCTAATTTTTTGCAAGAAAGCTTGTCAAAGCAGTAGTAAACCATTAACAAATTCCTGGAAAAAGTTATAGAAAATTAAGAAACGTGTCGTCTGACTTAACAAGTCAATGTAGACAATGACAGGAAGATATGAACATACATGTTTGTACATACAAACATCAGTCGATGCTTATGCGCGAGGAACACAAGTACATGTATTGTCTAATTAATTAATTAGTTAGTGATTGTGTATACAGAGCAATAGCAAAATATGATACAAATGATTATTGCATCATTTATTTTATTGCATCCTAGAATAGTTTTTAAACACTTTTTCAAATTCTGTTTATGGTTTTTTAAAGGTACATTTCTCCAAGAGGAAACGTATCCAGACGTAACCAGGTACGTTTTCTGAGTCTTGGGTACGTTTTCTCACGCAATCATTCTAATGAACGCCATTGTTTATCAGTAGCTCTTACGTTCAAGGGAGATTTACCCAATAAATGTAAATAAGTAAAACTGAAGCTTCTGTCCTTACCTGGAGAATCAAAATGCCTTAAAAGCAAACAACTCCTCTCCAACTTCACAGTGAATGAATCGAGCGGCAATGAATATTTACTGAATCGTGAAAGTTAACGAACCGACAGGATGTTGCCATATATACATCGATTATAAAAAAAAAAGTTCTCGTTCACTGGGTCCCACATTTATGTTGATGTTTACTAGTGATGGAAAACAAGGCTAGTGGTCTTTAACACAAGTGAAATTTAAGAAGGCTTGATGGTTGTGGTCTTTTTTAGACTGTTTTTATCTCCGATAGAAGAAGAGCCCTACAATGTATGTGTATGAAATATAAGAATAAACCTACATTTAAAATATGAAATGTACGGATTTTTCTTAACTAAATAATACTTTATAGCTTAACAAATCATAATAATCTTAAAATTTTAGGCAGATCTGATCGTTTTGTTGACCATCCAGCCTCCTTAATTTATACAGAAAATTGCCGCCAATGATGGATTAAAATGTATCAGTCATTCATTTAAATATGTGTATGCACGTGTTTATATCATGATAGCATATTCGATGCATAACCTTCAACGATAATAGATTACTACATTGCTGCATATTCAGCATAACTAATTACTAGCATATAACATACTGTTTCCTTCAATTATGATAATATGTAGATTCCAAATAACTAGTTTCTTAACGTACGTACTGTTTTTGATACAAAAATGATTAAAAAGAGAGTAGATAATAATTTATTAATGTCAAACGTAAACATTTTTTGCATACGACGACCTTTCTTCCGCAAAAGTGGGACAGCGCGTGCGCATGGATGACACACATTGATAAATATTTAGCGAATAAATAGATTAGCCAACCCACGCAACACACCTTCTTTTGAAGTTTATTTCATTTTATTTAACAAGTTGTTGTCCTTTAAAAAAGGACTGCAATACGTGGAGCATTTGCATGTGTTTCCAACGAAAACGTGAAAGCCTTAAAATTATCACAGATTCCACCGACTCTAGCCCCCTGCTTTTCACCACTAAATTTGTACGTTGTATTATGTATATGTATATGTATAGTTATAGTTGAGTTTTAATCTCAGAATTTAAAGGGTTCATACTTCTAAAATAATCATGATCTATATTAATGAAGATTGCATGTATAGTATCAGGCATTCGGCGAATTCTACTATTTGCGCACACATTACGCTTCGCACTACTTTGTTAACTATGCAGTGACAGCTTTGTGCAAATCATTTTCATATTTTGATGCATTTCTTGAGATTTAAACTTTTAAACAGTGACATAATTATTCAATCATCTAATATATACAGTCACATAATTATTCAATCATACTTAAATGCCTAAATAATTTTAATCGGGAAGTACTTTTATAAAAGTAAAGCTACATGTGTATTCGGAAAACAACAAAACAATGAAATTATGTTATTTGATGCATGTTGTAGTTTCGGCATAACATTACCTTATTTCATAATACTGACAGTTTATATCACATGCCATTCATTTCTTTGAAAGGAATACTTTGTTTCTGTAATGTTTACCGACAACTTTACAATTACAGCGCCTTTGAACTTATAATTATGTGCATATGGCATGGAATCCCGATCCCGATTCAGATAAACCTGTGCTAGCCTGGTTCCCTGAGCTACCCATTATGTACAGGAACCAGACCAGCTCATGCGCAGGCTGAATTTTCCCCATAGCATCCGGTTTAACCTCGCTTATATATTTTCTGCGAGGTCCACGCAATCAAGAAACAAAGACTATGCGACAAAATGGTTATTACACGACCGCTGCGCAAAGTGCACCGTAGTCAAACACTATAACAGTCCTTACTTATTATACTTCTCATGCAGTTATATACATGTATGTTGCGACAATGGTGATATTGCTCCTATACGATACGCAATTAAGCGTAATCTATAATTTACATGTATAGATTGATGAAATTTCCGTGATTTTTGTAATAACCATAAAAGAAGAATTAAAATCAGTGTAGTTTAAATATACATATGCACTAATAATATACATGTAGATTTATTGGCTATAAGGACATTAGTTTCTTGTCTCCAGAAACAGCAACTCATTCCCGAGGGGCAGTCGAAAAAATGGGCGTTTCAGTATTATTTTTTGACAGTGATGCAGGAGAAACAAGTTCGAGCTATCGGGTTTTAAATCAAGGACAACACAGGTTTTTAGAACGCAGTTCGCAGTTCGCAATTGAATAGTGAACTGCGTTCTATAGAACGCAGTTCGCAATTCAAAATTTAGTGCGATTGAATAGTGAACTGCGTTCTATCTAGAACGCAGTTCGCAATTCAAAATTTAGAATTCATATTTGGGGCCCGTTTGCCTTATATGCAATTGAATAGTGAACTGCGTTCTTTCTAGAACGCAGTTCGCAATTCAAAATTTAGAATTCATACTTGGGGCCCGCTTGCCTCATATGCAATTGAATAGTGAACTGCGTTCTATAGAACGCAGTTCGCAATTCAAAATTTAGTGCGATTGAAAAGTGAACTGCGTTCTATCTAGAAGGCAGTTCGCAATTCAAAATTTAGAATTGTTATTTGGGGCCCCCTTGCCTTATATGCAATTAAATAGTGAACTGCGTTCTATAGAACGCAGTTCGCAATTCAAAATTTAGTGCGATTGAATAGTGAACTGCGTTCTATCTAGAACGCAGTTCGCAATTCAAAATTTAGAATTCATATTTGGGGCCCGCTTGCCTTATATGCAATTGAATAGTGAACTGCGTTCTATCTAGAATGCAGTTCGCGATTCAAAATTTATAATTTATATTTGGGGCCCGATTGCCTTATATGCAATTGAATAGTGAACTGCGTTCTAGAACGCAGTTCGCAATTCATTTTTGGGGCCCGAAATTTTCAGGGGCATCTACCAGTGGTATTTCACTACCACTGTGAAATTTGGTGATGCAGTAATCTATAGTTTTTGAGATCTGTATGGTGTCCGGATAGGGCCATTTGCATTAGCGCGACATCGCGTTCAGATAAAAGAGACATTGCGCTAACACATGTACACAACACACCGTCGCGCTAACGCAACTTTGCACAACACGCCGTCGCGCTAACACAACTTTGCTAAATACGCCGTCGCGCTAACGCAACTTTGCAAGTTTCACAGTCTAGTAGGAAGTCGTGTCCGGAAATATTAGACTGCGCATGCTGAAATATGCATGCACGCAAGCATGGATAAAAAATAAATAAAATGTACTTTGAAATATATATATTATTTTCATTTATTATCAGTGCATATGAATAAAAATATAGTTACTAGTGTGTCACTAGATAAGGATATGAATTTCGTGGATCTTTGCACAACACGCCGTCGCGCTAACACAACTTTGCTTAACACGCCGTCGCGCTAACGCAACTTTGCAAGTTTCACAGTCTAGTAGGAAGTCGTGTCCGGAAATATTAGACTGCGCATGTTGAAATATGCATGCACGCAAGCATGGATAAAAAATAAATAAAATGTACTTTGAAATATATATATTATTTTCATTTATTATCAGTGCATATGAATAAAAATATAGTTACTAGTGTGTCACTAGATAAGGATATGAATTTCGTAGATCATTGTTTAGTTGATCCACGAACTTAAATATTCATTGAATTGCAATTTTAATTAACATTTTGTATTGATAGGTTCATTGGCCACTAATTTACGTATACTTGATATTGTGATTTTCACTTTATCCACGAAAATTGATGCCCTTGAATATTAATGAAACCACAGTATTCAATTGCATATAAGCCCGATTCTCAGAAACTATAGATAACTGCATCACCATATTTTCACAGTGGTAGTGAAATACCACTAGTAGATGCCCCTGAAAAATTCAGGTCCCAAATATGAATTCTAAATTTTGAATTGCGAATTGCTTTCTAGATAGAACGCAGTTCACTATTCGTTTGCATATAAGCCCGATTCTAACAGATTACAAAGCTCACCGAGACGAGGGATCACCTTTTTGAGGAAACACCTTTATGAGACCACCTTTATCATATTATTTGAAAATCATAGTTAATGATCTTGGATATACATGGATACTGTTTTGACAAAATATCGTATAACAATATCATATAATAAAAATTGTATAATAATCATATGTTCATTTCATAGGGTATAATATGATACAATGTTTATCAATACGATAATATAAAATACTATATTGCATCCTATGATACCAGTACAATATATATCATATATTACAATAAAATACTGTAATAAATAATGATTAAATATGATATTGTAACATATGATATGACATTGTATCTTGTTATACATTATTGTATTTGATCACATAATACAATATCATAATATATTATGATATTGATAGGATATGATACATTATAATAATATATGATACAATATCATATCACATAATGCATCACAATATTATACTGTATAATATTATAGCATGATATTGCATTGTATGATATTGTATCATATTTGATACAATGTAGGATATTGTATCATATGATACAATAAAATTAGCTACAACATTGTATCATATCAATTGATACAATATCATGTGATATAGTTCTATATTATATCATACAATATCATAGTATACTTTATTGTATTATATGATACAATATCACATTATACAATATCATATAATACATTTTCATATATTGATAAAATATTATATGATATAAACCAATCTCATTTTATACAACATCGTATCATTTGATATGATATGATATATATTATACAATATCATATCATATGATACTATATTATGTTGCAATATCATATGAAATGTGATAAAATATAATATATGTGATACTATACAATATCATATTATACAATATTGTATCATAATAAACAATACTATACATAACAATATCACAATACAATATCATATCATAATGTACAAAAAAAATTGATACAATATCATATCGTATCATATGATATGATATGATATGATATGATATGATATAGATTATACAATATCATATCATATGATACTATATTATGTTGCAATATCATATGAAATAGCATGTGATAAAATATAATATATGTGATATTATACAATATCATATTATACAATATTGTATCATAATAAAAAATACTTTACATAACAATATCACAATACAATATCATATCATAATGTACAAAAAAAATTGATACAATATCATATCGTATGATATAAATTTTTACAATATAATATATGATATGATATTGTATCATATAAAACAATAGTGTATCATATCATACAATACTATATCATAGGAATCATATTATATCATTTAACAACGAACACATCTATCAAGCAGGTTTTAGATAGGATAATTTTTTTTAGCATCCTTGATAATGGAGATCTGCATCTGAAGCTACCTCTGCAGTTCATTAATATTATAGTTAAATCAACTATGCAAGCTATTATCTATAAAATATGTGACCTGTTCCAAAAAAAAAAATCTCATCCAGCATCCGAAACATACGCCTCAGTTTCAGCATTCAAGCCTGCCAGGTGCATCAGTATCATAAGACGTATCATCCATTCAAGTTTTATGAAGTTAGGACCAGTATTAACTAAGATATAATCATCAGAGGGCACCTGCTCCAAAAACTTTAACAAACTCTTAAAACCTTAACCTCCTTCAGCATCCGAAACCTATGGCTCAGATTCAGCATTCATGCCTGTCAGGTGCATCAGTATTATAAGACGCACCATCCATATAAGTTTGGTGAAGTTAAGACCAGTGATAACTAAGTTATAATCATCAAAGGGCACCTGCTCCAAAAACTTTAACCAGCTCTAAAAACCTTAACCTCATCCAGCATCCGAAACCTATGGCTCAGATTCGGCATTCCTTCCTGTCAGAGGCATCAGTATCATACGACACACCATCTATGCAAGTTTGGTGAAGTTAGGACCAGTAATAACTAAGATATAATCATCAAAGGGCACCTGCTCCAAAAACTTTAACCAGCTCTAAAAACCTTAACCTCATCCAACATCTGAAACCTAAGGCTCAGATTCAGCATTAAAGCATGTCTGATGCATCAGTATCATAAGATGCACCATTCATGCAAGTTTGGTAAAGTTAGGACCAGTAGTAACCTATAAATTGCTATCAAAGGGCACCTGCACCAAAAACTTTAACTTGCTCCAAAAACCTTAACCTCCGCCAGCATCTGAAACTCATGGCCCTGATTCAGCATTCAGGTCTTTCAAGTCCATGAGTAGGTCAAGATGCATCATCCATGCAAGTTTGGGGAAGATAGGACAAGTAATAACTTAGATACAGGACCTGCAACAAAAACTTTAACGAGGTTCGGACGCCGACGCCGACGGTATAGCATAAGCTCCCCCTGACTTCGTTTCGGTGAGCTAAAAACTACCCAAATATGAATTCTAAATTTGAATTGCGAACTGCGTTCTAGTTAGAACGCAGTTCACTATTCAATCGCACTAAATTTTGAATTGCGAACTGCGTTCTATAGAACGCAGTTCACTATTCAATTGCATATAAGGCAAGCGGGCCCCAAATATGAATTCTAAATTTTGAATTGCGAACTGCGTTCTAGATAGAACGCAGTTCACTATTCAATCGCACTAAATTTTGAATTGCGAACTGCGTTCTATAGAACGCAATTCACTATTCAATTGCATATAAGGCAAGGGGGCCCCAAATATGAATTCTAAATTTTGAATTGCGAACTGCGTTCTAGATAGAACGCAGTTCACTATTCAATCGCACTAAATTTTGAATTGCGAACTGCGTTCTATAGAACGCAGTTCACTATTCAATTGCATATAAGGCAAGCGGGCCCCAAATATGAATTCTAAATTTTGAATTGCGAACTGCGTTCTAGATAGAACGCAGTTCATTATAAAATCGCACTAGACTTTGAATTGCGAACTGCGTTCTATAGAAAGCAGTTCACTATTCAATTGCATATAAGGCAAGCGGGCCCCAAATATGAATTCTAAATTTTGAATTGCGAACTGCGTTCTAGATAGAACGCAGTTCACTATTCAATCGCACTAAATTTTGAATTGCGAACTGCGTTCTATTGAACGCAGTTCACTATTCAATTGCATATAAGGCAAGCGGGCCCCAAATATGAATTCTAAATTTTGAATTGCGAACTGCGTTCTAGATAGAACGCAGTTCACTATTCAATCGCACTAGACTTTGAATTGCGAACTGCGTTCTATAGAAAGCAGTTCACTATTCAATTGCATATAAGGCAAGCGGGCCCCAAATATGAATTCTAAATTTTGAATTGCGAACTGCGTTCTAGATAGAACGCAGTTCACTATTCAATCGCACTAAATTTTGAATTGCGAACTGCGTTCTATAGAACGCAGTTCACTATTCAATTGCATATAAGGCAAGCGGGCCCCAAATATGAATTCTAAATTTTGAATTGCGAACTGCGTTCTAGATAGAATGCAGTTCACTATTCAATCGCACTAAATTTTGAATTGCGAACTGCGTTCTATAGAAAGCAGTTCACTATTCAATTGCATATAAGGCAAGCGGGCCCCAAATATGAATTCTAAATTTTGAATTGCGAACTGCGTTCTAGATAGAACGCAGTTCACTATTCAATCGCACTAAATTTTGAATTGCGAACTGCGTTCTATAGAACGCAGTTCACTATTCAATTGCATATAAGGCAAGCGGGCCCCAAATATGAATTCTAAATTTTGAATTGCGAACTGCGTTCTAGATAGAACGCAGTTCACTATTAAATCACACTAGACTTTGAATTGCTAACTGCGTTCTATAGAAAGCAGTTCACTATTCATTTGCATATAAGGCAAGCGGGCCCCAAATATGAATTCTAAATTTTGAATTGCGAACTGCGTTCTAGATAGAACGCAGTTCACTATTCAATCGCACTAAATTTTGAATTGCGAACTGCGTTCTATAGAAAGCAGTTCACTATTCAATTGCATATAAGGCAAGCGGGCCCCAAATATGAATTCTAAATTTTGAATTGCGAACTGCGTTCTAGATAGAACGCAGTTCACTATTCAATCGCACTAAATTTTGAATTGCGAACTGCGTTCTATAGAAAGCAGTTCACTATTCAATTGCATATAAGGCAAGCGGGCCCCAAATATGAATTCTAAATTTTGAATTGCGAACTGCGTTCTAGATAGAACGCAGTTCACTATTCAATCGCACTAAATTTTGAATTGCGAACTGCGTTCTATAGAAAGCAGTTCACTATTCAATTGCATATAAGGCAAGCGGGCCCCAAATATGAATTCTAAATTTTGAATTGCGAACTGCGTTCTAGATAGAACGCAGTTCACAATTCAATCGCACTAAATTTTGAATTGCGAACTGCGTTCTATAGAACGCAGTTCACTATTCAATTGCGAACTGCGAACTGCGTTCTAAAAACCGATTGCCCCTTTTTTTTAGCAGTTTGATAAGTTTTTTTTTTAAATTTTGTATTATTTTAAGTGCGAAACCACTAGACTATTTAGCTATATGGTTTTTTTTTACGAAAAATAAATTGTGGTACTATAATTTCACTTTTTGTAACATAAAAATGCACTTATTTCAGAATATATGACAAATTGTTCCCAAAAGTCAAAATTGAGACAAACGAATTCAATATCATTGCTACTTGAAATTGACATGTACATTTTCACCAATTTACAGCACAAAAAAGTCAAAATCATGAAACCACACACTATTTGAAATATATATTAATTAACGACATGTCTAATTATTCAAGATCAATTCGATATCTAACATTAGAAACCAGATATCTGGGTGAAATGAATAAGTGCATGATTCATCTTAAAGCACAGTCAAAGGATTATTTTAATAAAATGTTTAAAAAAAATCATGGTCATTTGATAAAAAAATATATAATAATGAAAGTTCATGAAAAGTGTTTCATTCCAGTCAAAATTGATTATTATTTCCTGAACTATGCACAGAAAGAAGATAAGGGAATAAGATGCGCAAATGCCCATTCGGTCAAGTCGTGAAATACAATTTTCAATTTATTTTTTCCCAATTAAATCTATTCAAATAGATTATAATACGAGTTTGCCAAAGCACAAGTTCTAACTATATTCAGTTTTTAATATATTTAACAAAAAAAAAAAAAAAAAAAAAAAGAAGAAAAATATTACCTGAAATTTTGGTGGTATCGAACCCATACCATAAAACCCCTAGAAATAAAAGGTTAGCTTATGTCAGAAACTCTAACCACCGAGCCATATCAGACACAACAAAGTAAGATCTTTCAATGTTATGTGTCACTTTGGCTACGAATTTACGGACTTCGTAGTTCTAAGTTCTAAAAATGACATTATTTGCAGGTTTTGATACGTATACGCCTGTTTGAGTCAACATATTCCAAGTATTGAACATATTTATAGGTTTTAAATCAATGATATGTTAAATATATATTGTTTTAAATGATTTAAAAAATAAGATTTATTGATATCTTAATTTTTCAGTAGCTTGTCCGACCGTGTATGGGCATTTTACACGCCTTATCCACCCATCTTCTTAGCAACATGTTTGAATATAAAATTTATACAAATCTACGCACGTTTCTGTTGACACGTCAATAAGCGACAGATGAGAGGTTTAGGAAAAAATCGTCACAAAGGGTGATTTTCTGCCATATCGGGAAATAGCAAAGCTTCACGACTTTTTAGTTTTCCATTACATTCTGATGAGAGCTGCAAGATAATGTTTTAATAATGTAGGTGTATTGATTTTTCGGGTCAATAATATAAAACAGCTTTCAGCCGTCATCATATTTTAGTTGAACCTACTGAAAATGCTAAGGGATTGAATGTCAATGTCAATTCATGCGATTCATGGTTATGATAAATAACAAAAATGTTTAAAATTAAAATTGAAACGACTAAATTAGTGATTCAATTAATTCATAACGATTATGTCTATCTTTGAAAAAGAAATGGGGACTAACCTCCCCCTCCCCCCCACCCCTTTCGTTTAGATAGAGCGGTAAACCCTGATTTGAAAACCAAATTTAAGATGTTTGTGTTGTTAATAATCATATTTTAACATTAACGGTTTCTCCTTTTTCTGGTGTATATACTTTATTAGTTTTTAATAGCGTGAATGTTTTTTCTTAATTTCAAACTAATACTTATTTAATTATATTTTTTTTTCAAAAAATATTACTAGGAACTGAGAAATAATGAAAATACGTTTGCACACTTTTATTAATAAATTAAACACGGTAACAAATTTGTATCAAATTAATCAAAATTATTGCTAATGATTTCCGAAAGACTGCATGCAACATGGATACAGTCAATTATATGACATTGAAAAAACTTCCATCATTTTTCATTTCTGTGATATGGACTTGTGTTTTTAATGTTTTTAAATAGTAGCTTCCGTGATAATGCCCAGCTCAGTACAGTCATTTTAAAAGTATTATTGAAGTATCTATTTTACAAAGTACAAAAAACCAAGGTACCTTTAATCTTCTAGACCTTGAAGAATTAAATCTAATTTTGAACCTAATTTTATTTTTTGGGCCTCCCTAATTCTATTTCCAATCTTTAAAGTTCCAAATTAAAAAAAAACCAAACAAACAAAAAGAAAACATTGAAATCAAGCATGCGTTAAATACATGTAAGTACTTATTTTGAAAGAACCATAATACCTAGCTTCATGTTTGATTCAAGGCCATTCCCCCGTTTGGTATCTAATGCAAACTATTTAGGAAAATTGGTCGTTTAAATGTCTGTGGCAATCTTGTCCAGCGTAGATCAAACGCTGTAAATATTTAAAGGTCGCCATGAGGATCTGCCAAGGACACTTTTGGACAGGAATCGATCTAAAGGCTTAGCTGAACAATTGATGGGTTAAGTGACAATATTTCATCTTCCCAGCACAACAAGGTAAGAATTGCTTGATCTTTCAGGTGTGATTTCAATTACGATTCCACTTTGGCATGTGTGTAATTCATTTTGATATTTAACTACGATATTTCATGAAAAACCCCTGTTCAATGAATTTGGAAATACAGTAGAATTCGAATTATCGGTAACGATTTCTTGTTCATATCAACAAAAACAGAAGAAAAAAATGGTTATACAAAGTCAGAGCACTAAGATAGTCATATTTTTGTAGCCTTATCTGCTTGAATTTGGTATGACTTCTAGCTATAAACTATAAAGTACAGTACTAGATGAGATTGATAGATAAATAAAATAAAAAAACAAGTGGAATATTGCCTACATTAAATTTAATAATTATTTAGTATTAATAATTAAGAGGCAATGCTACATTGCACTATTGTAATATTTCTTTGCTTTAGAATTTTACCCTCCCCCCCCCCCCGCCACAAAAAAAAATAAAAAAAAAAATCTCAAAATAAGTTATTGACGGTGTTGATTGCAAACAAACCACGCGCTCGTAATCCTATTTTGTTCCAACATTAAACAATGTTACATCAGTTTAAGAACGCCGTGCTGACCGCTCCTAGAACATACAACTTTTTTTTTACCAATTCTCGCCCCCCCCCCCCCAAAAAAAAAAAAATCAAAAAAATCAAACGGCTAATCCGAGGAATACATGATCAGTTATTGATAAAAGTATAACATACATCTGTCCAATTTAAGTTACCTGCATTTTTGAATTCAATTTTACACTACATTACCGACGTTCATTTGTGCTTTCAATGTCAACATTAAAATGTTTAAATATGTAATGTTTGTTACCGTGTCCGCTTACACACTACCTTGCGTGTGTGTGATCAGCTATACTGACAATATGTTTAATGAACCATGGTTATGTAGATATTTCAGACAATTTGTAAATATGGTGACCCAGTTCTTTTTTAACGAAATCGATGTGACTTTACCGTGTCATAAGTATCAATTTTCATTTGGTTTCATTACAGTGCGTAATTAGTACATCGTTGAAGGTCAATGTCACAGGGATTTTAAATTCATTGACGTTCATCGCGTATATATTGTGAAATATTAAGTAGCCTGCGGATTAATATGTATCGACCTTATTGATTGTTGCATCATAGTCTACTTTAAATTACAGATAGTCGGATTATTACGTACCTCTCCTGACTGTGAAAATACTCAATGTAATTATTAGTCGTTCTCTATCCAAGCTGATTGTAAATGAAATATTTTAAAGATTTAAATAAAATTAACGTGTGTACAATTCCTTTCATTAAGAATCATTTCAAGATTATTATTACAATTCCACGGCGAAGTTTTTAATCCCACTGTGTCAATCATGTTTATTCTCACAATCTATTTAAATTAAGATTTAAAAGGTTGAGAAAAGTAAGACCCCCGTAGAGAGATTTTGGAAACTTAAAATATAACAACTTGAAGCAGAGCGTTAGGTTTTAAGAAAAGATTACTAGTTTTAAAAGAGAAAATAAGGGGAAAACAGAACTTCCTTGTTCAAATTGCTCTGAAATCAATATTACATGTAATTGTCATTTTATTTCTGTTTTCATTTAAAAGACAAAACATTAAACAATGCTAGTAAATTTTCAAGAACAGCCTTTATCTTATTTTATTTTACAACAATTAAAAAGTAACAAAATATAAGAGAGCTTAAGTTTCACAACCACGATGTCCCAAATTATGATTCTTTTGATTGCCATCTTATTATGGTCATATGTCTACTAATTATATACAGATAATTTTGCAGATAAACAGTAATTATGGGATGTGGCTCATCAACACCGACTTCTACCACTCCAAAAACCAAAAGTAGTAATCAAAATGACGTCATAGTTACGTCAGACGTTACCGAGCAAGACTTTGCCTCATCGACAACAAAGTCAAAGAAAGCATCATCACAAACCAATGGAACTGCGCAAACTATCAAGCCCAAATCCAATGGTACAACGCAGCATCAAGTACAGCAACAAAATGGTTCAGCAAAGTCTTCGAGTGGGGTTAACGTTGTATTATCAGCTAAATCTTCATCATCGAGCAGGTCTCGAAAAGACGACATTATTGTTGAAAACGTCGAGGAAATTGCAGGGGATAATGTCAAACCAAAGCCATCCAGGAAAAAGAAATCGCAAATCATGTCTAATCCTGATATGTTTAAGAACATAGACAGTCACGTTGCAAGAGTAATTAAAATTTCCTTTATGTTTGTTAAAAGTTGAACTAATTATTTTAGATGTAAAAATATTTATATGTTCAATTTTTTAAAATGAAATTTTTAAAACAAAATCACAAATTTATCGGAAGCATTTCTGAAATAAAATAAAAAAATTATATGTATTTTTGAAAAAAAAAATAGCTTTAGGTTTCAGAAATTTAAGCTTTTATTCAAAACTTTGATTTATAGACACCAGCTTCTGTGTGTAGCTCAATACCAACTCTGACCGAATACCTGATAAAGCCCGCCCGGACACCACTGGAGAGAGCCCGGGCCATATACAAATGGGTCACGACAAATATAGCGTAAGTCTTCATTTAAATACACCGGTTTTTTTTCAGTTTTGAAACTTGACCACAATTACTTGATTATTAGAATAGGTGAAGAAGAACCAAACGCATCATTTTCTTTTGCTAGAAATATAATAACCAACAGAGCCGTAGAAAGAAATTCTTGAAAAAAGCGTGCATGGCATCAAATTGTCACATTGCCCTCATAGATAAAATTTTAAAATTAAAAAATTAAATAGTTAAATAATTATAAGCGTAGACATGTGCATAAATTATTGTTTCGTTCTACAGGTATGATGTTGATGGGTACATGGGAAGAAGCGAGAAGAAATCGTGCGATTCTGGAAATGTCCTACAGAGCCGAACCAGCGTTTGCTCTGGATACAGCAATCTCTTCGAAAGTCTTTGTCGGTAAGATGCGATCGCAAACCTGCTACAAACAGACTTACTTTTAAAGGTGGTATGGGACATCTCCATACTGTGACATACTTCCTTAAGAAAAACAATAAAATCAAGTATAATTTTTTAGATATTTTCTTTCCAAATATTGTTTCCTAATAGCGTAGCGGAATTAGGGAGTTCACTAAGAATCTGTATGTCATGTGTTCAAATCCTGCTGAGGCTTTTATAATTTTAATCTTTCCAAAACCTTAAAACGTATTTTTGGTCAAATATCGTAAAATTTGAAAATTCTAAACCGTACCTACAGCTGTATATCTACGTTAATATCGACGGATGTCCTATACCACCTTAAAATCAGGAAAATCTACGATAGATTTATATGCAAATTTCTGTAATTCATAAATACTCATTTTCAATATTGGCAATCCAAACCTCAATGTATGTTGCGATTTACAATTACAACAATTAAATAAAATACATCCCAAATATTTCCCTTTTTTAAAGATGCGCCCATGTACCTGTAAAGGTCATAAACGGATATGCGAAGGGATTCAGTCACAAAAACAAGGACGAAATTGATCTTTCTACTCTGCAAACTAACCATGCCTGGAACGCCATCTTTGTTGAAGGAGAATGGCGATTGGTGGATTGTACGTGGGATGCTGGTTATATCGATGGCAAGTCTTTCCACTGGCGCAAGAAAGACTACTACTTTCTTATGGACCCCGAGTACTTTATAAGCACGCACCTGCCATACATGAACAACGATCTGACCACTAGCGAAACATGGCAGCTATTGGATAAACCTGTGGATCCGAAAACCTATTTCAAATCTGTAAAATTAGAGGAAGGTTCCGTAAACTTTGGAGTATTCCCTCGTTCTCATAAAGACACTATAATACACATGAAAGGAGAAGTTTGTATAGAAATACAAAAGTTTACCTCCGGAGAGATTGAAGATACATTATTAACATTCAAGAACGAAGAAGGTACAAAGGAATACAAAGATTGCGTAGCTACGGAGAGGTCCGGAAATGACATCATCAAATTTCACGTGCGGCCACCTAAACCTGGAAATTACAAGCTTAACCTGTTTATCTATGCTACCGGAGAAAAGAAAGAATGGCCACAACTGTTCAATTATGAAATTAAATGCGACAAAGTTATGGACAATTTGGTTCCGTTTCCAGACTATCGACAGATATATGGCCCCAAACCGGAATACAAAGAGCTAGGGTTTGGAGAGGGTGTTAAAGACCAATCTTTTTACACCACTAATTCGGGGGAAGTGGAAATTGTACTTCCTACTCTTCGACAAATGTCTGTTCTTTGTACACTAGAGGACGCAAATTCCAACAAAATTCAAAATGCCGTGTTTCAACAATCCACCGAGAACTCAATCTTCTTGTCAGCAAGGCTTCCTCAAAAAGGATATTATAAACTTATCATATTTGCTGAAAAAGAGAATAAACATGTTGTAGGAATAACATACATGATATACTGCTCCAACATTGTCGGTAAATTCATGGCTTTTCCGGTCCAATATGGAGGCAAAGCCACTGAATATCGAGTAATACTTCATGAACCAAAAGTGAAAGAAATTCCCGCCAATAGTACTGTAGTTTTTCGGTTTTCTTCACCGGTTTTAAAATCTGTTCAAGCAGGATCAAAAGTCTTTAAGAAAACAAACGACAAAGACGACTGGGAAATCAGTGTTGATACCCCTGAAGCAGGATCACAGTTCAATTTGTTTGGAAGTGATGAAGAAAGCGGAACTAGAAGTGGGCTATTTGGGTACATTACAAAATAATCTAGAAATACATATACGGCAATTACACATCCAACAGCCTTTAACTTGTGCACTAGCATTTATACCTATAGATAATTTTTGTTTTGTCAAATCTAATGCTTTTCTCTTAATAGGGTTGAAATTTTCATGCGCATCAAACAAAAAGTTTTGTAAAAGAGCCCAGTCTTAAATAACAAAATATACTTCATGTTAATAACACAAATAACGATTTTAAAAACTTATAGAACTTTTTAATGTTGTACAATGTATGTAAAAGAGTAATTTTATTTCGTGTACTAATAAAGTAACAATTTTTCTCAGAATATATTTACTGCAGTGTTACATATATAATGTAAAAAGTCATGCACTTAAAATGTCTAGAACAATAAAAATCTTGCAATGAGATTTTACAAAAAGTTGTTAATTACACGCTCATAAAAATCAAGTGACTGTGAAAAAGCATTCTGAAAAATTTTAAAACACTGAATCGTGGTATATAAAGAAATTCTTTTGAACACAAATATATATGTTATGATTTGGGTAGTTAGTGTTTTGCTTTTTTAAAAAAATCAGAGTACAGCACATCTAAAGATAAATAGATGAAGTAAAATTAACACTGTGCCGGATAATTATGCCAGTGCCAAGGTGGCATTTTTGCATATATCGAAAAATTCAAATATGCCATATGATAGACCATTGCTTAAAGAGTTTACAACCAACTTTGTTATCATTGTATCTCACCTGTCAGGTGAGATATTTACCTTTCAAAAATAAATTCCTATAGGAAAATAATTTTTCCCATAGGAAAAACAATATTCCTAGAGGTAATTTGAAATATCCTATCGGAATACAAGAACTTCTCTATAGGAATTTCAATTCCGGTAGGATTTGATAAAATTCGATAGGAAAACTTAATATCCTATAGGAAAACTACATGTCTGAATCAAATTCCTACAGGAAATACCATTCTCCTATAGGAAATATAATTCACTATAGGACTTTTAAAAAGTCCTATAGGATTGTCAATATTTCCTGTAGGAGAATCAATTCTCCTATGGGAATTATCATTTTCCGATGGGATATTATTTTTTAAAGGTAAATATCTCACCTGTCAGGTGAAACACACTAAAAACAAAAGTGGTTTTATACTCTCTAGACAATGGTCTATCATTTGGTATACATGGATTTTTCAGAAACTGCATCTTAAGCGGGTGCAAAAATGCCACCTTGGCACGGGCATAATTATCCGGCACAGTGTTAATTACAGAATAATTGTAATTCTATCCATGTGTAAAATTGTTTTATTTTTCGAGCCCTTAAGAAGACTAGATGGTCAACAAATTATTCATCATATCTACCGTGAATTTTTAGAAATGATGTTTAAAAGGAATGAATGGTCGTGGCCATTTTTGGACTGTACTGATCTTCTAAAGACGGATAACTTAATATAAAAGGGAATCGTCAACTAACTTCACCATCTTTATTACTAAAAGAAATCTGATTCATTGATATAATCTTTCAAAAAAAGTACATAAATTAAGATTTAATGAATAAAGAGCCATGTTGATAGAAAACACAAAAAAGATGTATGTACAGCAGATAAATGCTGCATTTTAACTCATCGTCAACAGATTTTGGCTGTCAGATGATGTCTAAAATCATGAGAGAATTACAAAAAAGTATTTAAACACAGCCGACTATCAGGAAGTGAAATATTACTTTACATGTAAGCAACATTCAGTTCAGTCAAACGGAGAGAAGTAGTACATGTATGATCTGGAAAACTTTTACCTCAAGAGCATTTGTTTTTAATTTAATTTATACAGTAGTATCGGGTATAGGTTTTTTGTTGAAAACGAAATTGAATTATACACCTCGTGGCAAACAAAGTCGGTCATAAAGCATACTATTGTACACACAGTGTGTCTTAGACTTTACACTTTTTACACAATGCTTTTCACAAATGTCGTTCAGACTACTGTAAGAAAAAAACCCCGAGACTATGACCCCCCCCCCCCCCCAAAAAAAAAAACACAACAAAACAAAACAAAACAAAACCCTGATGAACCCCTATTGTATATAAAAAAGAAACCTGCATATTCATATGGGTAGCATTTTGGTTCATTGCATAGTGAAATTATTTAATATCAAGACAAAAACATAAGTGGGACTTCACTATTTAGTTATTCTATGCATGTATCTTGAATGAAGATTCAAATACGATAATTTATGCAAATCAAACGTGATTAAAATAATACTTTACCTTATATCATTAAAATATTTCCGGGTACAATTTCTTATAAGGTTTTGTAATGTACAGTCAATTTATAAATGAATTTTAAAAACTGTGTCGTGGGTTTTATAGCTAAACTCTGAAAATCAAATTTCTCAAGGAAGTTTCCCCCCTAAATTTAAGTACATGTATATGTAGCTACTACTCATATGTCGTATCAGTAGCGAATTATAACGTTTTTTTTTACCCCCCCCCCCTCCACCCCTTTCCAACGTGTTAATGACTGTCAAAGTTAACTGTATTTGTCCCAATTGTTTTATACAAAGGTGTGAAACCATCGCACTGACGGGAAATCACTCTTCGCTTGAACGCACAGAATTCACGGGTATGAGGCAGGTGGATATTCATTGCAACAAGTGACAACCAGGAATTCTACCCGTATATCAAACAATTTATCTAACAGTTATCTAACAGTAACAATATATTATTGTTTCATCTTACTGCCTTCTTAAACTGTAAAAGGTGTTTAACATGTCTCTTCCCACGAAAAGAAAGAGAGAGAATTAATTTTCTTTTTAAATAACGTTGTATACGAACTAAACTTCACAAACACAATGTCAAGCATTAAATTAAACATCATTAAAACAGTGTTAAATTTTTATTGTTAGACAAACTTCTTTTTTCCTTTACCTGAAAACTAATACAAAAAAACTGTGAAGGAGCACATGGTGCAGCTCGCGGGCTGATTTGATTGACAGGTGAAGCACGTGGACTCAGACTGAAACTGCATGATGGATTCAATCACAATGTATACGGTCCCTATTCTTTTATGAATACTAAACTTAGGAAATTTTAAAATTAGTTTATTTCAAATGAATGCAGTTGCGTCGTGGGGGAAGGGGGGGGGCTAAAGAGCATAACCCTCTCTCTCTCTCTCTCTCTCTCTCTCTCACATAAAGATCGTAGATAAAATCAAGATCGGCGACACTCAATCAAGAAGCCTCCTCTGTAAGATAGTTGTACGGTGAGACGAAGCCGTACGCAATTTGGAGATTTTCTTTTGTGTTGAATAGGTGTGAAAACCCCTAGAGCATGTCGTTTTCTAACTTAGGTTTGTTAATCACTATACACAGGAATTGATCGCGACTTATAATTAATATACACAGTAAAGTAAATGTGTACAAATATAGTTGGTATTTGAATTTTTTAAAAGTAACTCGAGACGTATGCATTTAATAACATGTACAACTTCCCATGTGCGATGTGAAAAATCATACAATTTTAATTATGAGTACCTTTTTCCTTTGTGTTTTAATGAGGAGAACTGATTTTCCTTTGAAAATTTAAGTGTGAACATGTGTTTTTATAAGGCTACAACTAGTCGGTCTACAGAGCTGGTTGAAATCAATTTTCCGAACAAATTATAAATTTTTTATCAAACCAATGACGCTTGTTACAGCAATTATAAGGACGTGATTTTCCGAAATATGAGCGATTAAACCACTTTTAAAATTTTAATGAATTTTGAAAGGTTTGATAGGATAAAAAGATAAAATGATATTGAGAATAAAAATATACATACCTGAATATTTATAAAATAAATTATTTAATTTAAGTAAATGTCTTATTAATTTTACATTTTTTTGGTTAGATTTTAAAATTTAATTTAATCGTATAACGATACATGTATATCAATAAGTTAGTAAAGCATGATTTTTCAACCACCTGCGGGCATGGCTCATTTCACCTTGGATTGTACAGATAACAGCTTTAAATAATTAGAATTCAAATATTACCCCAGTATTACCAAATAAACAGCGAATATTAAAAAAAAATATTCACCTTCAAAATATGTGTTTTTCTATAAAAGGATCATGATTATCTTTATGCATTTGTTAACTTACATTTATGTTTAATGCATGTTATATTTTTTTTAATCGAGGGAGATAACTCGTGTTCCTTTTCGATACTTTTTAACACCTGTAATCGATCGTTCAAACCGCGGGGGTGTTGTCATTATGGGTGATTGAACCGCGGGGGCACGCGGTTTTTACCTGAGACAGGTGTTTAAACCGCGTTGCAATTTGGACCGCGGGGAGCGCGGAAAACACGGGATCCGCGTTGACGGTACTGTAGACTTTTGAGAAATGTTATATGATGCTGCATACTTCCTGTAATTTTATCCTTTAAAGTGCGATTAAATGACGATCAAAAGCTTCATATTCATCCGAACCAAGTTATCTCTTTTGAATTAAGACGGTCATATTCAAGATGAAACTGTGGGCAGATAAGATTTTAATGATACTCGGTGTTAATTTTTTTTCACATACACATTAAATAAATAAAGAAATTCTTTATATAAAATAAAAAATTTAAAAAAATATAAAATGCATTAAAAAAAATTGCGACAAAGTAATGTTTTAGTGTCAATATAATTTTCGCAATGAGCTTATTTCATACAAAAATGATTTGTAGTAATACCAATGATCTTAATCTATGTTAGTACAATTAATGATGTTTCACTTCTTCATGAGCAAAGTTCACACAAAATATTTACTAATACCAGTAATGATCTTAATCTCAGTTGGTACAATTAAATGCTATTCAAGTAAAACAGTTGGATAGCAGATGAATAATTGATATCAGTAGATTTAGACGAAAGTCGTAAGTTCCTTTCTCAAACAGGGCCCTAAAGTCAACCGTTTTAACAAACTGTTCAAAATACATTTAAAGATACGTGATATAAACAGTAAGATGGCTTTAAATTTCTTGTTTTGAAAATACTACAATGGGGTTGAATTTAAAAACATGTATATAATCTATATATCATTTTAACAGTTGAATCACTACAAGAGGTATATTATCTGTTTTGGAATTCTAAAGACACATTTCTCGATATTGTGGGGCTAATAAAAGTCATGAATCATTAACCCACTTAACAATCTGATTGCATCACTGATTTTTCTCGTACTCGGGAAGTAAGATTAAATTATACACGACATGGGTGAATTTATAAGAAGATAAGCAATATCATCTTTTTTCTGTATAGCTCAGTTTGCATGAAATTTAGCAGAAAAAGTTTTTCTGAGAAATTAAGATTTCTGATTTTTCAAATAAAACCCAAAACACTCCTTTAATATTCATAGATAAATCAGATCATCTAAAATAGAAACGCTATAAACTTTGAGACAATCGTGTACAAAGTAATCATTCATAGTAACATCAAAAATATCATAGATTATTAATTTACGTAAGTGCAGAACAAATCGATAGAGTATTTCCCTTAACCATCATACAGAGCTCTTCTTCTTAAAGATTAACACAGTCTAAAAAACAACCATCAAGCCTCCTTTACTAGAGTATAACATACATGTATACAACGTTCTAAGGGAGCTTAAAGAATTCATAGCCATACATTTATATCATACTTTAAGGATGACGTTTACTCAGAAAAAAATCCACTGATGATAATAAAGATATAGACATTTAACTGCAATGGTTTTTTTTTCACTTTCAAAAAGTAGGTCAATGACCTACTTTTTGAGCTAATGGTCATTGAAATTTTTTTGAACAATTAAGAATATATAATCTCTAAAAATTGTATACCACGACTGAGATTTTTTTAATCATGAAATTGGTACAAATAATTACACTATTCGAAAAATGAAATACAGTCTGTGAATGGCAGTGACACTAAATAGATAAAAAACATAAGGTTTTCAGATATAATTTTTAAAAATATTTCAGTCCGAATTTCCTCTATAAGTTGTCAAATACTAGACCATTTTGATTCAATTTAACAAAAGATTCAATGATTTACAAAATTTTTATAGTTTTTAATTACTTATATTGACCATATTCTGCTGGCATAAAAGGTTTATGAGGCCAATGCAATGATCAAATGTTGGAATATGGTGTCTTTATCATTTGTAGCATTTTTAAAAAAAAAATTAATTGCGTGCCATACGATTATGTTAATGATTAAAAGAGATAAAACCAACAGAAAACATGCAAAATTACATTGATTCAGATTTAAAATATTTAGTTTTAATGATCAGTACTACCAAAACTATTTCAGCGGATAACAAATCTGCAATATTTATTCTGAATTTCCTCTGTTTGCTATACGTCCAATTTTTGTTTGAGACTTATTCCATAATAAGATAAAAGTACTGAATGTTATATCAATAATAATTAATTTTATAAACAACTTTTGTGTTTAGAACAAATTTTACTCATGACATTGAACTTTAAGATCCAAATTTGACAACTCAAGCCATGAGTAAACAACATCCTTACTAATTTTTCTCCTCTTCGATAGTGTTTCATGGAGGTTTGATTAAATTAAACTAAATTGAGCCAAGCAACAACTGTGTAAATGCATTTGATCGGTAAATTTTATTGAGTAAACAGTGGTGCTTGAAAACTACCTGCATTAAAATGATATTTTTTTTTTGGCATACAGTTAGTACATGTATATATGTGATGATGTTGACTGATACATGGGGAGAGGCAACAAGAAATCGTATGACTCTGATTATGTCCCTGAACGGTTCCAGAGTTTGTTCTAGATATAGCAATCTCTTTGAAAGTCTGTGTCGGTATAATAACGAATTTGGTATGAGTTAACGAAGTCGAATTTTAGATCAATAATATTAAATGTACATGTACATTGTACATGAGAGCCTTGTTTGATCCAAGTACAAACAAAATGGTACGGATAATGAACCTGTCCTTTAAAGAATTGTTTCTGATAAAAAAACTAAGTAAAAGGATCAGAGTCAAAATTAAATCGAACCGAATTTACAAAATAACATAAATATTAACAGAACAACCACCCCCCCCCCCCCCCAAAAATAAAAATCACAAATACGTTAAATCACAATTGCTTTTGTTTGTGGGTGTTTTTAATTATTGAAAAATCTAAATATTTTATCGTGTAAAAGATGTGCCAACGTCCCTGTTAATGTTATAATCAACGGATATGCAAAGGGATTCAGTAAAAAAAAAAAACATAGTAAAAATTGGACCTTTCCATTACGGAAACTAATCATGCATGAAACGCCGTACTAGTATTTGATAAAGGGGAATGACGGTTACTGGATTGTACGTGGGATGCTGGTTATATCAATGGCAAGTCTTTTCACTGGCGCGAAGACTTCTACTTCCTTATGGACCCAGAGTATTTTATAAGCACGCACCTGCAATACACGAACACCGATTTGGCCTCTAGCGAATCATGTCAGCTTCTAAATAAACCTGTGGATCTCGAAAAATTTATTAAATCGGTCTAACTAGATGAAGCTTCCGTCTACTTCGGAGTTTTCCCTCGTTCTCATAAGGACGCAATAATACACATGGAAAGAAAAATTGTATAGAAATACAAAACTTAAATTCTGATGAGATTGTAAATGCATCGATAACTTTTAAAAAAGAAGAAAAAAGCAAAGAGTACAAAATTTGCGTAGCAACAGAAAAATTCAGACAGGACATTGTCAAATTTTACGTGCGGCCACTTCGACCCGGTAGTTACAAGCTCAGTATGTTTATCGCTGCTTCTGGTGCATGAAAAGAAGAAAATGTCTCAGATGTTTAAATATTAAATAAAGTGCGACAGTGTTATGGACAATTTGGTTTCGTTTCCAGACTATCGACATATATATGGTCCTAAACCGGAATACATGGGGCTAGGATTTGGAGAAGGTTTTAAAGACGAATCTTTTTACACCACTGATTCTGGGGAACATGATATCGTACTTCTAACCCATAGCCAAATGCCGGTGCTACATGTATGTACGCTAGATGATGCAAATTCCACCAAAATACAGAACGCAGTGCTTCAACAACGCACTAACTGCTCAATTTTTTCATCAGTCAAGCTTCAACAAAAAGGGTTTAACTTAATCATATTTGCAAAATATTTTTTCAAAGAAAAAAGAAAAGGAAAAGAAGTATGTTGAAGCAATTACCTACACGATTCACTGCAAACTTGTGCGGGCGAATTCATGTCATACCTTGTATAAAATAAAAGCAAAGTCGCCAAGTATCAGGTTATCCTTCAGGAACAAAGAGTGAAAGAAATTCCCGCCAAAAGCTCCGTGGTTTTTTGGTTTTCCTCAGCATTTAAAAAATCTGTACACTTTGAGAAACAGTCTTTAAAAAATCACACGACAGTGACGATTGTGAATTCACTGTTAATACACCTCGGAAACGATGTAAAATTAAACGGAAGTGAGGAAGAAAGCGGAAGTAGAACTGCTTTATTACCAAATAACTTATAAACACAGCGCTTCTTACTCTTTTACCTTAATCCACTACTAACTTTTCCGTGGGTTTGTAATTTTCAGATACTAAAATATTCGTTTATATTCCGTAATAAGATATGTGGGATTGATATTGATAACGTAAATAAATGTAACTTTTAAGTTGATAACATTTATCAACTGTTTATCACATATCTTTTATTAACACTTCGAAATTTACAAACTTTATTGGCTTGTAAATTAATTAATTTAGAACCATTTTAACAAGAGCTTGGACTTTGGGTAGATGTGTCAAACAGCAATGTGATGTAGGCCTGTCTATTTCATTGCTGGCTACTCAGCCATTGCTCTTTGAAATCAACAAGATTTGTCTGCCTTTTGAGCTAAGACTACGCAATTGGTGCATATTTCGCTTGAAACTGCGTCATTTTCAACTTGTTTTGACCCAAGAAATAGATAGCTACGTCCAACGGAAAGTCCAAGATCTTGTTAAAATAGTTCTATAACAGTATTGATCTAACAAGATCTCACAAAAAAGGGTCAAGACAGTTGTCATGCCTGCCATTATGCATTTTTTTATTCTAATGTACAATAAACTAAGTCAATGTATAACTTGATTTTCATTTTAATGGCAAATATGATAAACAGAACATAATGGAGATTAAACTGTAAAAGACACCCCCCCCCCCCCCGAAAAAAAAAATAGTATTACTTTCAATTCATTTTCAAGAAAAAATAATAAATTGAATATATTGAAGCAATATTAAATTGCAAGAATAATAAAAAAAAATATAACAAAGTTTTCGTGTACCCGATCTTCTTTGATGAAAGCCCTGTCTGGTTCCTGCTTTACTAAATATGAACTATGTGACATTCTAAACTTTCACCGCACAAGATCGTAAAAAGAGGAACACTAGTGGAAGCAATTAACAAACTACATAGCGGCCAAAATATCGACCAACATTTTGAATTGTACATGTTGATTGATTTGAAATGTACATGTTACATTCGTGGTGAAGAATACTCATCCTATTCAAGAATGATGTTTATGAATATGAAATAATTCAATCTATTATGGATTAAAAAATACTATTTGACTTGTTTTTTGTAAGTTCAATATTTTACGAAGCAAATATTGTATACAAGGAAATATTCGCCTCCTCAACAGTATTATTTTCGCCTCGTTCGCCATCGTTGTCAGTGGGGGAATTTAAGATTGGGTGAATTCCAATGTGTTAAATTATTTCACTTTAAACACACCTGGACAACAAGACGGGGCGGGACCGTTTGCAATTGAAGAATGGCGGAAAAAAAGTACACAGAAGCAGGTAAAACATACAAAATTACAATTTCCTATAAGATATTGTAAAAAGATCGTTATGACAAATAATGCAAAATTTGCTATATTTTGTGGTTTAGAATTTGTTGCAAAACTGAGCGACCCCGTAAATATCCCTACAGTAAGATGGAATACAGACAACTGTCTGAAATAGTCTTGCATGCATTAATGATTGGATGGACATTTCATATAACTACATGTACATGTTTATAGAGCATTACAAAATAAATGCACACAGTATCTTTTCAGAAGACTACAACTTTTTGTAAATACAATACATAAGGCAGTTCAGCAATAATAATACCAGCCATTTTAATCTTCGTCAAATTCGTCTTCTTCGTCAGGGTCGTCATCAGGATCCATTGCATCATCGGGATGCGGTGTAGGCACGGAAAGGTCTATTTCACTGTGTTCTGAAATCACACACATGTAAATCACAAAATGTAACATATCAATCCTTTGATTTCAAGAAGCAATCATTTGACTTACCCAAGCACATCCAAAACTCTGAGAAAATTTTAATCACATCTTAACGATAAAGCTGATTTTAACATTAATCTTTTTTCCCCTTTAAAATCACCTTGGACAGGAAAAGTTATACATGAAAAATTTATAAAACATGCTGAAAAAATGTTACATTTATCCCGAACCTGAAAAAGTCAATTGAATTTTTTTTCTACCATAAAATATTGTAAAACAGAAACGCAAACGAAACGTAGGTCCTACACGAAATGCTAAATTCTGATAAATAAATAAAAATATAAAATATGCAATAATCATAATATTTTTTGATCAGATTTTAAAAGAGGGCCACTAAACACAGATGTGTATCCCTCTGTAATAATAAACATTTCTAGAGGACAGTAAGAGGATAATAAGTACTTACGTTTTCCTGTGTATATAACTGGCATAGACTGCAAATCAGTGTCACAACACAGCCCTTTCAAAGACCAATGGTTGTAATGTACAGGGTCTGTCCTTATCGAGAAAAACGACTTCAGATCCTCACAATCTTCGAACACCATGTTTTCCTACAAACAAGAATTTAGATTTTTGACAATTTGAGTCCTTGCACCATCATCAGACGATTGATTGACAGTTTACTTATATGTTGCTTGGCGATTGTGTAGAAAATTCCGTTAAATGATTCTTTAAATTTGGTGTTACTTGTTACTTGGTATTAAAATGTTATAAAACTAGAGGTACTGTGAACAAGCTCACAATTGATACCCCCCGCTAAGAAAAAATCATAACTCATGTATTTTTTCTATTATAGAAAATATTGGATGAATCTTATTTCATCGTCCATTTTCTATAAATAACAACTGCTCTATTTTTTAAAACTGTTAATGCTTATATGAGTACACAAACCAATTTCTATTCTTTAAATTCCATTTTAGTTCAAGTTAACTGTTTATGCATGATAACATTTGCATCCTTATGTCAACAAACATGACTCGAATCAAACGAAATTCCACATGTCAAGCAGCCACTTAATATAAACATTTTGAATTATTGGTATACTGAGCCTGATTTTTCTTTAAACAATGACCAAGTCAATGGTCAAGGTCATGACACACTCTTAGGTTATAAGCATTCTAGATGTGAATTAAGAACTTCCAATATTTGTCCATTAGAAAGATATGGGCTGCACACCAGTTTAACACCTTTCTGGAAATGACTTTGGCCTTGCCCAAATGACCTTGGGTCAAGGTCATGACAAGCCCTTAGCTCATAAGCAATCTTTGTGTGAACTGAGAACTTCCAATGTTTCTCCATAAGAAAGATATGGACCGGACAAGAATTTTGCACTTTTTTCTGCCACTGACCTTGACCTTGGCCAAATGACCTTGGGTCAAGGTCATGACACACCCTTAGGTCAAAAGCAATCTTTGTGTGAAGTAAGAACTTCCAATGTTTCTCCATCAAAAAGATATGGACCGGACACGAATTTTGCACTTTTTTTTGTCAGTGACCTTGACCTTGCACAAATTACCTTGGGTCAAGGTCATGACACACCCTTAGGTCATAAGCAATCTTTGTGTGAAGTAAAAACTTCCAATGTTTCTCCATAAGAAAGATATGGTCCGGACACGAATTTTGCACTTTTTCTGTTGGTGACCTTGACCTTGCCCGAATGACCTTGGTTCAAAGTCATGACACACCCTTAGGTCATAAGCAATCTTTGTGTGAAGTAAGAATTTCTAATGTTTCTCCATAAGAAAGATATGGACCGGACACGAATTTTGCACTTTTTCTGTTGGTGACCTTGACCTTGCCCGAATGACCTTGGTTCAAGGTCATGACACACCCTTAGGTCATAAGCAATCTTTGTGTGAAGTAAGAACTTTTAGTGTTTCTCCATAAGAAAGATATGGACCGGACACGAATCGAACAGACAGACGGACAGACGGACGGACGGACGGACGGACAGACGGACGGACGGACAAGGTGATTCCTATATACCCCCCCCCCCCCAAACTTTGTTTGCGGGGGGTATAATAACCCATGTAGTTTATACTTCACTTAAACATGGAATATTTAGTTTTTTTGCGTAAAAAAATATGAAAAAATTCAAACTGTACATGCTATCACTTACATTTCCTTCCATTTTGTAGGCAGCTACACAATCCATGGTTTTAATGTCCCAGACTCGAAGTGTATTCTCCTGACGCCTGCAATGCGTGACAAAATATTTCGAACCTTTTTTCATTAGCGGTAACGTCACGGGCATTGCATGGCCACCCAATCGATGCAAGATGGTTCCTACGTAAATAGCGAATTTAAGGAGAAGCGTTAGCACAGTATTAGAATAAAAAGAAAGACAATGCAAACTGCGATATCAAGAAAGTTACAATTAGTTTTTAAAATGTAAATTTTCTTTTGCATTTTTACCTTTTGTGGCGTCCCAAACTCGAATAACGTTATCCAGATACGACGTTACGAACCCCCAGTCTTCAAGATTTCTGACATTTGGTACAGCTAGGAATCTTGCTTCGTATTGCAAGGATTCTGGATAACCATTGTCAGTTAGTTTGACACCCACTTCAAAATGAATAAACAGTTCTAAATCTTTATGCCGTGATGATTTGAAATCAATAAAATAATCAAAAATTTAATTTAAGCATATTTTTCTATATAAAAAGATATACCGGTATCATTACATCATCTAAAGATTATTTAAATTTGTTTTCTGCAAACATACCTTTACCCTCCCTTACTCTGTAGAGTTGCATTGACCAAACATTTTCTCCTGTACTGTTTACAGAGAACAAAGCAGTGTTTCCAGAGGAGGTCAAATGAACGTATTCAAATATCCTCTGGCATTTAAAGTCATCTTCTCCAACAACACCGAGAAATTTGCTGTTCACAGTGTCCAAAAGGAAAAACTTATCTGCTGTGCTGTGGGCAATTACCACAGAACCATCATAGCATGCCTATAAGCATTGAAGCTTTGAATTAATCTTAAATACTCATAGACAAATAAATTAGTAATGCGGAATTTTGTAAACTCAACTATTTTGTAAGGACTAAGTTGTATCTTAGGAGAGAACTTTTTCATAAGTTCATTACTTATCCGTTTCAATATTCCAAACTTATCTTATGAATTTCCTAAGTTATGTCTTAACTTTAAGATAGGTAAATCGATGTCTTAGAAACAAACTTAACATGGCGACTGTCTATCTTAATGAATTATATGCATATTAAGGTTGAACAAAATACTAGAATACACGTATCATTAAAGGGCTATTATCAAGATTTTTAATCTTTTCAAAAAGACGCAATATATATTCCTTAAAATGTAAAAATTAATGACTGGCCCTAAAATGCGAGATTTTTATGGTCAAAATTATTCATTTCAAAGCTCCGGCGATAGAGATACATGTACATTACTCTAAACTGAAAACTTAAAAATTATCAAAATATACTTATATTTCTTCATGATCAGTTAACTTTTTGGTGTAGACTTCTAATTTTTACATTTTTTAGATTATCTGATAGCACACGCAGATTGATAGTGGGTATAGTTATAGCTAGTGCACTGATGTAAATTAAATTATTCACGCCCGGGAATCCATGATCTCTTAAATAGTTTGATAAAATCAGGAATGAATACTAAATAAATACTCAATTACAGATTGACTGGATGAATTGCCCTCTCCCTCCACAAAATAAGCTTTTTTTAAGGGAGAAATTTAGGTGCTAGGTGTCTTTGGGGTTTTTTTGGGGGGGGGGGGGGGGGGTGTTAATTGATTTTTTTGTTGGGGGATGGGGGTAGAAATGACCGGGAAGTGTTTTAGGAATGTCGACGCTAAATCCTCCATAGGAACGCTGTTTTATACAGTAACTAAAAATCTTGCCTTATATCCTCGTTTCTTCTATCAGCCGAGATGCATTTATTTGCAAATTTCGATTTTTTTTCTTTTTGTAAAAACAAAACACCCCATTTTTATATCAATCATTACAAGAAAACTAGCGTTATAAAAAACTTAGATTAAAAGTTCCATATCTGTCCATTCCTACTTGTCACTGCATATGATTATTGTATTTCATTTGGAACATACGGTATGAAACAGTAAAACCATCTGGCTATTTCAACGATCGTTTTTAGATTTAGGAATAAGCATATCAGTATACGTTAACACATGCTATTTAAAATGGACCAACTAGACAAAAAAAAACACACTCGAACATTTATAAAAATAACAGAAATTATAGCAATGACCAATGTTTTCCATTAATTTATGCGATCTAAAAAATAATATTAAAATATAAATAACGGAATATATATAGCTAAAAAAATAAAGTACAATCTATCCATTCTCTCAAATTAAAAAAAAAATAATCTATACGAATTTATTACGTAATTTTGATCTACTCTTGTATGTACGTGAATGTAAAAATATCATACAACATTTTAGTACATGTACATAGACACTACACTATTTACACTCTATTTACACGTTTTACTTTTTTTCTAAGATGTTTCTAGGTGAATAAGGGAATGAATTTTTACATTCATTAAAAAAGTTTACATTCGTGTCATATTGAAATTTAAAAAATTTAAATAAACGGTATCAATTTAGAATTACCAATATGATATGAAAGTGGCTTACATTGTATCTTAAGATAAGTCAACTGCGATACGCTAAGAAAGTTTTGTGAAACAGCTATGACAAATCTTAGGAACTTCCTAAGTTATAACTTAAGCATATCTTAAGTTCTATCTTAGGAAATCTTTGTGAAACGGGCCCCTGGATCTCTAAATATATCATTATAAGTTTAATTTTTATAATTGATTTTTATATATTTTCAATTGATTTCTTTTCAAGCTAGACCCATGGGATATTGCGATTTTCAGTTACAATATACATAACTCTAAATCCAGCTTTATCATTAAATGCAAACTATAGCTAATATTTTTTTTATACGATTCCGTTTTACATGTATATGATATTCTATTTGAATGTTCATGGAATTAACATTTTTGAATTTTCACTTTAAAATAATGTTTGTGGGCAATTTTACTACAATGGCTCTCGAGAAAAGGGTACTCTTTTCACTTTAAAAAGGGTACATAGGGCTTCTAATTCAAACAAATTAGAATCCCCATCAACCAACCAAAGGATGCTTGGCGTCAAGTTTGATAGTTTAGATGGTTTTTACAGACTTAATTTTGCAGGCATAATCCCCCGTCGGTGCAGCCATGACTGTGAATTTTCCTTTTCTTAGCAACAAACTTGGAACATGATACCCAGAACTATACAGCGAATAATCCAAACTATATCAAAATAAATAATCTAGGCATATTATCCTACAATATGGCAGCCGATGGGAGGTACATATGAATATCGTCAAAATTGCATCTATAGAAAAAAACCATTACTTAGAGCAGGAGTTTAAGAAGAGGCAAACAAGTATAAAGTTTTCAGACATACCGATGAACGGACGGATGCTGGACAGAAAGTTATTTAAAAAAAAAGCTCACTCAGGACCTTGGTTTAGGTGAGCTAAAGATTTTTCTTGAATCTTTTCAGCATAAGCAAAAATAATTTTATTTTCTGAATTAAATGAGGGAACATGAAAATTTAACACTTAAGCCTAAATACCTTTAAACCCTTTAGTCTGCAGTTCCCTTCTGAGGGACATTTAACGATCGCCTTGGTTTTTCCACTCTTAACGTCATAGATTTTGAAGTGTTTTCTTCCTTTTGTCACCGTTACAAGTTCTAAAAAATATTTCAACATCACCTTAGGCCAAGTCTCAATGAATTTAAATATTTTTGAATTATCTATTCAATGCACGCTGAAAATCTCGAGATTTGCAAGACTTAATTTCATAATCAAATATAATACTTAATTTGCTTCATTCTTACCTCCTCTTTCTTTCAATACAACTAACTCCACGTATCCATACGGAGTAAATGGAATATGCTCAAACATCTTTCCCTGGAAACTTCTCGTAATTTCCATTTTGTCTAAGTCAAAAACTCGAAGTTTTCGGTCGGACGAACATATGATAACTTCTTTGTCGTTTAAGACCTCCAGTAACCGAGGCTTTTCATTCTGTAAAATTAAAAGGTTTGTAAAACAACAAATCGAACACTCCTATTGTAAATAACCAGAGTGTGGTTTTGGTCAATTATTCAATTCATCCTTTATTTCTGGTTACGTTTCCAAAGGATCGTTGTCGATGTCATTTTGTAATATTTAAATTATTCCACAAAAATTTTCCTTTCAAAACAATGTGTTATTTATTATTTATTTTTACCGTTATTGGTACCAATTTGTTAGTTGAATTTAATAAAAATAAAAATAAAAAAAAGATTCTTTTATCAATTGTTTACCAAACAACTTTCCACAAATGTTTTTTTAACCATAGCAACAAAAACAGTAACAGAACAAGCCAAACTGAGGAAGATAAATTAATATACATTAAAAAAACGTGTGCATATGTGTGTGAATAATAATTTGACTCACCAGTTGTCCTTTTTTGCACACCTCACCAATGAGGAGGTCAACCGCAACAACACCAAAGTCCTCCTCCTCTCCTTTCTTCCTACGATCCAACATGTACAGTTGAGCTAGACCCAACAGATATCTAGGACTGGATGTTGGTCCATAATCACTAAAGACAGAGTTTGAAACCATCGTGGATACTTAATAACACTGCACGGTTAAATGAAAATAACCATATCTACTTCTGAGTTGGTTTTTACAGGTAATGATCAAACGTAAGATATATATTACCCCTATTTGATATTAAGATACTGTTTCTCAATAATAATGTAGATTACTTACTACATGCGAACAAGACCTCTCACTGCGCCAGTAGCTTTTATTTTGTTTTTGTCGGTCACCTTCTTGGTTATGTCCCATACTCTTAAAATTGGCGTATTTGAAATGGTTACCATGGTTTTCCAGTCTGTTGACGCGATGCCGAAGACATAGCAAGGATGTAAATATTTCTGTGAAAAATAGAGTTTAAGATAATTATAATAAGTGAGAATTGCAGAGAACGCAATAATCTGTCAGATTGGTCTTGACCATAGCTCTGCAGTCCCTGAGAATGCATTATTTTTCCCGATCTATACAATTTAATATGTGATAAATAATTTAAGAAAATAAATAGAAAACAATGTATGCACTATATACATGCTTTTTTAATCAAAGAGAACAAATCAATCATGTATTTGACACATAAAGTTATGTTATAAATACAATCAAAATTCACAATTTAAGTTCTAAAATTGAATAATAATAATAATCGTCGTTACATACCATTTTTAACTTTTCTGTTTTCAGGTTCCATGTGCACACGCTTTGTCCTACTTGATAGAATAGTTCTGTACCATCAGGAGAAAGAACAAACTGTCCAAGTGTAAAATCTCCTTTGCTACCTTAAAATTAAAGGAAACTGCATGTAAGTTCGTGGTTTTAAAATAACGTATTTTAAAATATATGCAATATTTATTTATTTTTTCTTCTTGCTTTGATTGAAGTGCATTGTATTGATTTTCTGTTTTTTAAAGGAGGTATCATTTTCAATATTAAGAATATTTATAATATTATTATCTTCGTATAATGTTCTTTTATATATATCAAATTTTTTAGCATTACATGTACGTTTATGTTCTCATTTGAGCATAAATAAGCAATAAGGTAAAAATTCTACACAATAAAAATTTAATCTAAAGAACTTAAAAATATTGAAGTCTGCAGTTCATGGAAAATGGTACCAAAATTATTTTGAGTACATCTATAAATGTACAACCAAACCCATGCATAAAACGTAGTATTGTGTGTAAATATGCATGCTGCAGAATTTGTTTATATGATAATCGGTATTATGTACAAATAGTAAAATATACCTTTAATAATTCTATCCTCTTTCATCGTAGAGACATCCAGGAACCGGATGTCATTGTCAAACCGGATGGAGAATATGACATGTCTTTCGTCAGGCAAGATGGCTAAGGACTTGATAATGTGACGTCTGATAACCTCCTCCGGGTATGGGACATCATACAGAGAGACCTGTTTGGTTATTAAGTCCAGGACAATGAATTTTTCTCGTGGTTCCACTGTGGCGGCAACCAAAGTCTTGGAGCCTGTCAACATTCATGGAAAACATGGCCTATTTTAAAGCAATTACATAGAAATTCAATTCAATTAAGGGGATATGGTACACCTCCACATTGTGTTTAATTTTACATTTTTTATTTCTCAAATGTGTTACCTTACACGTAGCGCAATATCTAGGAAAGTTAAAAACGAATCTGTAGGTCGTCTGTTCGAATCCCGCTGGTGCTATTATAAAATATACTTTTCCAATTTTTTTAAAAACATATTTTTGGTCACGTATTGTAAAATTTGAAATTCTAAACCGATGAAAGTTGTTTAATATCCACAATAATATTGAGAAGTGTCCCATACCATATAAAAACAAAATAAATATTTATTATGCAGGCATATATTACAAACCTATGTCAAGTGCGAGTTGAAAGCTGTTTATTAGATTACACTATTATTTTTCATAAAATTCGAAGTCACGTGACATACAGGTGAGAGGACATGATAGTTTTTACACACTCTGTATTTTTACTAAATATCTTTTTTTTTTCTCAAATATATTCGGAGAGCGCCACATATCAGTAGAGCACGCGTATCAGTTCACAATGCTCGGGGAACACTGATGCGGCACAGAAGGTGAGAGATGCGGAATCAGCCCTTGATGCTAACAGGATTGGGAATACAGTAACCTAAAAAGATTTCTTAAAGGATGGAGTGACGACAAAGAGACTGTAATAGAGGAGATCGTTACTTGAAAGGCTGATCAAATACATGTGGTAGAATTCAGGGCAATTCTCGAAAACACTCGACGGTAACATTACATTTGCTGAAGGTACCTTCGACGTGTTCTGGGGGACTGGACTGGACAAAGAGGCCACCCTATCCACTAAAAACAACAAATTGCCTGGCAAAGACAGACTAGGTCTCCTATACCAAAAGCTTGATAACAAACACACCGGGATGCTAAGGAGCTCTTCCTTACCCAGCCTTATATTGAAAAGTTCCCGAGAGATCTTCGGAAGCAAAGAAAAAAGACCGACAAGCGTGACAAGGGCAACAATCACTAGTAAGTCGACAAATTTAACTCTTGAACTTATGATCAATACGATACTAAAAATTTTCTCACTAAATGTTCGAGGTTAAAACACGTATAGAAACAAACAATTCATTTTGATTGGCTAAGGGATGTGAATAATTATGATGTCATATTTTCACAAGAAACCCATTTTGTTGAGGAACAAAAATATGTTTTTTAATCGAGATGGTTTGATGATATGATTAATTGCTATTCAGAATCAGTTGAAAGTGGAGGGGCGTCAATTTTTTTCATGAAAAATGGCAACATTGAATTATTATCATAGATCAGTAGATGGTAGAAGAATATTGGTCGATATTAAATATAATGATATAATTGTATTATATATAATGTGTATTTTTATAATGATTAAAAAAGTAAAATATTGAGTGGAATGTTGAATTGGTAAAATTGGTCTATGTATGTGAAAATATATAAATATTACACAAAAGAAATATGTATACAATACAGTATATAGTATAAAAATAAGAATATCTGTTTATGTGAATTGTTGGTGATGACTATTGATTTTAATAATAGAATAAAAATATCTTTTATGTGTACAAAACTAATGCATGCCTTGTATTTAATCGAAACTGGTAACATTATGGACTCAACGTTTTCAAGGGGCATGGTCACGATTTTGGGCATAAATTACTTTTACGTTTTAAGTGTTTACAATGCTTCAACAATAGGCATTTTTGTAATAGGCAGCCTAAATTTGAGTGTCATTCGTTGAGTAATAAGCAATTACAGAGCGTACAATTCTTTGCCATGTAAACAAAGCTTGTGTTAACATTTTGAATGTTAAAGTGAAAAAATTCCAGTTTTAGGCCTAAATGAACCTGTAAAAAGTTAGAAACTGTCAATTTCTGCTTAAATTGAATAAGAAGATACACAAATCAGCTTTAAAAAAGACTTTTTTACTGGTAAATTAAAGCTATGTTAACAAAACCATGGCATAAACCTTGTTTACAAGACAAAGAATAATGAGCACTTCATTTTGCTTGAAAATCAATGACTGCCTCTCAAATTTCATTTGATCCTTTTAAATGCATTTTTAAAGCGCTGTAAATAATAAAATCAGAAAAAACCCAGAATTTGACCAAAATTGTGACCATGCCGTTTTAAATAAAAACGTCTTTTGGCTAACTATTGAAAATTTATAGTAATATAAAAGCAATTTAGAGTTATCAATGAAGTTGATATTAAAAAAGAATTTGAAAAGTCCTTTGTTCATACTGTAACCATATCTCTTTTACATTTTACTACTGTTGCATACTTTTTATTGTACTAAAGTGTTGATGTATTAATAATTTAACTTACTGACTGCAACTCCAGTGTCGCCGAATCGAACCCCATCTGGACAAATTATGGTCTCAGTCTTTTTTCCAGTTTTAGCATCATACCACTCGATGGTATTATCTTGGAACACAAGGAAGGCCACTCTTCCCTTGTCTACCGGACAAAAGAGAGTTCTTTCCCTTGGAATTGGGATAGTGTACAGTATTTCCCCCGATTCTTTCAGTCCCACAATCTTGTAGTGGAAATGTGCTAAAATGATGCTATCGTTACACATGAAGTACAGTTTGACGGCTCTTGGGGCAATACTGTCGATTGATTTCAGCAGTTTTCCATTTTTGACATCCCAAAATTTAATGCTATTGTCTGGATATTTTGCACCTGAAAATATTAATAATGCAATAAAATTGCAGATGATTGTACTATTCACATGCAATAATTTAGAGTAAAAGATGATAAAAAGTCATATAACTACAAAATTTCATATAAAAAATTATATACAGTTTGGACTGTTAAGCATTGCTTACACGTGACTGCTGTGACGCCATCTTGTTTCATGTCCACGCTAATTATGTCTGCGGTATGGCCCGACAAAGAAAACACGAGAGAACCTCCAGGTTTTGCCAACATATGATGACGAGGAAATAAAAAACTGAACGGGTAGTCATCCATCTGGGATAAAAACGAAGCTACGCTCTGTTTGCGAAAGAAAATACAACATCTATCAAAATTAAATAAACCCTTAAATCTAAAAAAAGATGATATTTATAAATAAAACATCGGATAGAATCAAAGACACATGAACGGAAGTGTTGCCCGTTCAAAGGTAGATTACGTTTACTGTATGCTGTAAAGCGTTTATGAGACGTTTGAACTATATGTTTACAAAACCTTTTCTTCAGATAGCCTGTCTAGAAGTTGAGGCACAAGAAGCATTTTATCAAAGATCAGCGCATGCTCAGACAACTGCAAGGTGTCCCTTATGATACTGATTTGTTTGTCGTTGGTTTTCTCAGATGCGAGGGAAAAATCAGACAAAACGTTGCTAAAATCAAAAATCAAATTATAATTAGAAAATGATTTCATGGCAGTCGAATTTCAAGATGATAAAATGGAAGTGCAGTAGACGTCACAAAAAAAAATTTACGTGTTTGATTGTGATAGATAATTAGAATAAATCACCTAGCAATAAATTATAAAATTTCAATAGATATCTGTAATCAATGCATTATTGTTATTAAGTTCTAGAACATCGTCGGAAAACTACAACCAGTTTTGCATACGCTTTACAGCATTTCCTTAGGCGGTATACTTATTAAACTCGGCCTTGTGGATATTTCATAAGAAATTGATTCTGATTACGACCTTTAAATTATGGGGAATATCTCCCTGTTCGAATAAATGTGAACACATCTATAGATATATCAATGTCGTTAGATTTTTACATGTAGATATTACATGACTGTATTTGCGTGTCATAAATACATGTACAAGATCCATGGACTCCCCCACTCGCAACTATTCATCGTCGCAAATCAGGAGATAGTTTCATGTACAATAAAAAGAAACAACTGATTATTTGTTGATATTTTATGTTGTAGATCATTTCTAAACCAGCCCTTTGTAAATAAAAATTTGAGAATCACAATATTCGGTTTGCAGTTTTGAGTTCTGCTTTTGCGTAATAGAGAACGACTAAGAAATTTTCAGAGTCGGACAATGTTTATAGAGAGGAGCACTGTAAGCGGGAATAGAAATATAGGAATATTAAAAACATGTACCTGCAAGAAGTGGCAAGAAGCTTGCAAAATATAAACTTAAAGTTGTATAGACACTCTGTTTTTAGCGCCTCTATCTGATCAGCCTTAATTCTGTGGTAGGGGAGATTGTTCAGTTTCCTAACATTAAACGTACTCCCAAACATCAGAGGCTGTGCCGCCACTAATCTATCTTCTTCAAATGCTTTTCCAGACTTGTCCTTATAGGGCTTCTTAATTCCTAAAATAAAAACAAAATGTAAATGTCTCCGATCATCATAATTAACATAAGGACTGAGAGGTGTTTAGAGATTTAAGACAAACTGTGCATTTAATATTGAGCCAAATAAACAAACTTTTAAGATTTTTGTTGTAATTGGTTTTACGAGACATTTTATTTATTTTGAGGTCAAATGAGCTATGGGTCTTCCAAGTGTATGAATACTAGTGAAGTGAACAAACAAGTTTCATGTATACCATTTGACCATTTTCCACTGAAGAAATCGGCCAGTGCTTCATGGAGAATCTTCGCATTCTCACAGTATCTATCCATAGCTGCCTGTATAAACTGCCGGTGATACCAATACATCACAGTCATCCCATCTGCACCACGCTCAACTGAAATTTATTTTTTGAAGTTAAATTGAATTTTTGTTAATTGATTAAAAGTAAAATTTTACTGTTTAAAAGTTTCTTTCATTAAAATGTACGGGTTTTACCGATGTATTCGTTTAAATCCGCTTTCAATCTCAGAAGCAGCAATGGCGGTAAGCGACGCAATGGTGGCGTCCAATAAGTGTACACGTCATTAAGGACGTCATCATCGCATGCCAAAATGTCTTCTAATTCTCCCTCGGACAGGCCACTTTTAGCTATTAATGAACAGAACGTCAACGTGAGAAATTCTGACATGAAACAATTCTGAAAGTAAAATTGTAGCATTAGAAGATTTAATAAAAAAAACATCAATAAACGTATAAACACACCCGCCGTGATGTAGCCAAGCGTTCTAGACACGAACAGTTCTCCGTGTTGCCTCTCTAGTCTAAAGAAGAGGCGGTTGATGCTTGCACGTATTGTTGTTTGAAGTCTAGTGGAATCCTGGGCGGCAAAAGATGTCCATCTGCAGGCCTCGTCAAACGATAACTTTAAGTTCAGAGGCAGAGGGCATTGGTCAAATGACCTCATCAACAAATCCATCTGGTAATTAGTTAAAGTTCTGTGCTTTTCTTTGAACCAAGAACCAATAATATTCTTTACATCTACCTCCGGAAGTTTTTCTACAGCAATGTAATTGCTTTGGTCTGGGTATAAAAACTTAAGGGCAGGAAAACATTCGTATTTTTCCTCCTCAAGGGTTGATACAATGAATTTTACATGCTCTGATAAACTAGCTGGCATCCAGCCAAGCTGTCGACCTTGGTGAGAAGGATCTAGCTGGTCCATAGAGTCCAGCAACAGGACTAGTTCTTTGTCAGGTTTTGGCAACTCTTGCAGACATCGTTGGAACTCTTCCACAAGTTCTTTTGGATCCTAAAATGAACCACAACTTTGTTGAATTTCAGTAATTTACAAATGAAGTTTGGGTCCTTATGATAAATATTTTCACTAATATGTTTCAGTTACCTCCGATGTCACTGATGTATCTCCATAGACGGTTTTGATTTGATTGCAAATACTTCTCAACAGAGAAATAATATCTGAACTTCTAGGAGTGGTACCAAGAAACCTGTAATCAGCGGAATGTTGTTATTTCATTACCTTAAACAAGAAGTTTCTTTTCTTCTTCTACCTTTATTTGTTTGCATGACTGCGACACAAAAAATGCAAATACTTTCAACATCAATATAAATCTAAAAACTAATTGACTGTTTCTAAAAAAAAAATTATATATACCTTATAATCACCACAGCGTTGGAGGTTTTAGATGCTGTCATCATGGCTGTTTTAGCCATAATGGAGGTCTTCCCTGAGCCAGACACTCCATGGATGATTAGCGGTAAATTGTTGCCTTTGCTCAGGTATGCCTCTGTTTTCTTTTTTATCAATGTAGAAAAAGATTTTACATATTTTCATTAGGAATATAATTATATTATTAAAAGTTATGGTACGCGATATAGTATTCACTGCATTGCATTTTTGTGCGATTGATTTGGAATGATTTTAGAGATAGCTTTCACTCCCGAGCAGGCAAAGAGATAAATAAGCTTCTTTGATATACATGTACCTTCAGAACTGCTTCACGACCATGGAAATTTTTGGATTTTTCATGAGCAAATCTGAGATGTTGAAGGCATTCCTCAAACAAAACGTTATTAGTTGAAACACTCTCTTCTTCTCTTTCTTGGATTCCTTTCTCGATTAGCCGACACACTTGCGTCTTGAAATCAGTAGTCATTTTCTCCAAGTATTCTTTGTGTTGACTATTCTCAGGATCAATACCTTAAGTTGTTTGTAAATAAATATTATGTAGTTACTGAAAAATTCTGACATAAAAATCCTGAAGTTTCGACAAATCTTTTATAATGAAATAATAACAAGCAGTGTCTTCCGATAATTATGTGTATAACAAAGCAAATTTTAACTGTTTTAATGACATATCTATTTACTTTTTGTATGCTAGTTTTAAAATATATCATGGTGATGAGTTGTTGTGGCCAAATTTAACTATCAATCTGAGGAAAATCTGAAAAAGTGTTCTTAGCAATTATTTACAGTATGGTAGCTATATGTCGTGATAAAGAGTGATTTTTCGCCAAATTTAACTCTTAAAAAAAATTGGTCTACGATTTAAAGCAGTAACAGAGTAGTTATTTTCTAAAACGATCATTACAAAAGAATATTTTATTTGAGTGCACAAACTCTCACCCTTTCCTGTCCAATCAATCGCGTAGGTACAGATGTTTTCAGCCGGAAGTACTTTTGGAATTTTCTTCTCCTTTAGATCAGACATCAAAATCTTCACCTTTTTTAGTTTCTCTTCTGAACCTAGACATTCTGCAATCAAAATCAAGAAAAGCAATCAGGGTTAAATTCTTACTACAAAATCATAATAACTCGGATATGTAGATACCAAAAACAATAATGTCCTCAAATTCATCTCGATGTAATAACTCGTTACTGTTTTTCGTTGGGTTTTTAAAAGTTTAAGAATTCGTAGAATTAGGATAAAACATAGGTAATCACAGATTACAAAGCTCAGCGAGACGAGACATCACCCTTATGAGACTTCACCTTTATGAGACCACCTTTAACGTATTAAATGAAAATCAAACTTTATGATCTTGGATATTCATGGATTCTGTTTTGACACAATATCATATATCATCTGTTAAAAAAGTGTATGATAATCATTTGTTCATATGTTAATCAATACAATAATATAAAATTAAATATTGCATCCTATCATATTTACAACATACATCATATAATACAATAAAATACCATAATAAACAATGATGAGATATGATATTGTAACATATGATATGACATTGTATTGTGTTATACGTTATTGTATTTGATCACATAATACAATATCATAATATATATAACAATATAGTATAATATTACAATATCATATTACATAATACATCATAACATTGAAATATATGATATTACATTTTATAATATAGTATGATATTGTATGATACTGTATCATTTTTATACATAATATGATATTGTATCATATGATACAATATCATTTGATACAACATTGTATCATATCAAATGATACAATATTATATGATAATTAAAATATTATATAATATAATATTATATTATACATATTGTATCATATCATACAATAATATATTTAACAATATCATACAATACAATTTCATGTGATATGATAATATATCATATTATAAACCAATATCATATTATACAATATCGTATGATACGATATTATTAATTATATAATATTACAATATCATATAATACAATTTCATGTGATATAATTCTTTATAACAGAAACCAATATCATATTATACAATATCATAGGATACAATATTATATTTTGCAATATCTTATGTAATAGTATCATGTGATAAAATAATAAATTTATAATACGATATAATATTATACAATATTGTATCATTATATACAATACTATACATAACAACATCATGATACAATATCATATCATAAAATATCAAAAAAATTGATACAATATCATATCGTATCATATAACTTTTTATAATATTACATATGATATCATATTGTATCATATTAAACAATATTGTTTCATACCATACAATACTTTATCATAGGAATCATGTTGTATCATTTATCAACAAACACATCTATCTATCGAGCAGGTTTGAGTGAGGTAGGAGATTTCTTTAGCATCCTTGATAATTGAGATCAGGCTCTGCATCTGAAGCAACCTCTGCGCTTCATTTATAATATAGATAAATCAACTATGCAAGCTTTTATCTATAAAACATGTGACCTGTTCCAAAAAAACCTAAACTTTATCCAGCATTCAAAACCTATGGCTCAGATTCATCATTCAAGCCTGTCAGGTGCATCTGTATCATAAGACACACCATCCATTGAAGTTTGGTGAAGTAAGGACCTGTAATAACTAAGATATATTTTTTAGCATCCTTGATAATGGAGATCAAGCTCTGCATCTGAAGCTTCCTCTGTGATTCATTCATATTACAGTTTAATCAACTATGCAAGTTTGAATTAGTACTATAATCTATTAAACATGTGACCTGCTCCAAAAAACTTAACCTTATCCAGCATCTGAAACCTAAGGCTCAGACTCAGCATTCAAGCCTGTCAGGTGCATCAGTATCATAAGATTCACCATCCATGGAAGTCTGGTGAAGTTATGACAAGTAATAACTAAGATATAATCATCAGAGGGCACCTGTTTCAAAAACTTTAACCAGCTCTAACAACCTTAACCTCCTCCAGCATCCAAAACCTATGGCTCAGACTCGGCATTCAAGCCTGTCTGGTGCATCAGTATCATAAGACGCACCATCCATGGAAGTCTGGTGAAGTTGAAAAGGTAGTACCTAAGATATAATCATCAGAGGGCACCTGCAACAAAAACTATAACCTGCTCCAAAAACCTTAACCTCCTCCAGCATCTGAAACCTATAGCTCAGATTCAGCACTCAAGCCTGTTTGGTGCATCAGTATCATAAGACACACCATCCATGCAAGTTTGGTGAAGTACGGACCTGCAGTAACTTAAATATTGCTATCAAAGGGCACCTGCAACAAAAACTTTAACCTGGTCCAACAACCTTAACCTCCTCCAGCATCTGAAATTTAGGACTCAGATTCAGCTTCCAAGTCTTTCAAGTCCATAAGTAGGTCCAGATGCATCATCCATGCAAGTTTGGTGAAGATAGGACAAGTAATAGCTTAGATACAGGACCTGCAACAAAAACTTTAACCAGGTCCGGACGCCGACGCCGGGGGTATAGCATAAGCTCCCCTTGACTTCGTCTCGGTGAGCTAAAAACAAAACCATATCTTACTATTTCAACTTTTATGTTTGTTACACTCTTTAATGGCTAATTAAGAGATTTATTTTATCCAAGGTCTTTTTAAGCTTATCCCATAAAATTTGAGTTAATTTGAGTAGCTACCAAATTCTTTCTATAGATAGAAATATTTTATGGCAGCTGCTTATTAATTTAATATAACAAACCTGTATATCTTGAAACCAGCCTAGAGGGTTCAGCTTTATCGATTCCTCGCAGGGTTCTTTGAAACCACAAACAGTGTTTGTTTGCATCTTTTATGTCAAGTAAACCTTGTTTTACCTCTTTTTCAGTAACTAAAGAAACAAACAATAATATTTAAGTGAATGAAATCAGATATCTACTGTTTACAAATTCTTGTACAATGTATTTATTGTCAAAAGTTTTTTTTTTTATCTAACTTCTATAAGTTTAACTCATTCATTTGACAAACCGGATATGACATATTTTTCAGCTTCCGTGTCTCCAAGTGCTTTCTTTGCAGCAGAATAAAGCGCTTCTTGCATAGCGTCATTGTCTTCCCACCATTTCTTTTTGGCTTCTAGTCTTTTCTCGGCCTCGGATGACAGAAATTCAGGAAAAATGGTACTGATGGATTGCAAAATGTACATAGCTGGAACTGAGTTGTCGTCCTTAATAAACCACCTGTGAAAACATAGAATGTCTTTATATGCATTGGGTTAAATTTCCTACAGCAATATTTGAAGGAACATGGTCGTTATATGCAGTCTTACATTAAAATATTCAAATAAGCAAAAACGAAAAAAAAAATACTCAGTCTTACTTCTTCAGCAATGCCAGTTTATCTTTATCTTTGACACTTTTGAGGAGTTTTTCAAATTCTGTGGCCTGAATTTCTCTTGGTAATGCACAGTATCCATACTTATGGGATAACAATGTCTGTTTTTATAAAAAGGAAACAGCATATATTATATAAGACAGGTTCCAGGTGTTTAGACGTGAAAGTAAAAGTACAGCATTAAATTTTACCTACTAACCACTACCCAACCATCGACCCCCACCCCCAAATGACTATATTTAGAAAGGCCAAAACATTACGAACCAAAACATACTAAAACCAAAATACCAGTTTATAAATCAAAAAAATATAAACAAATGTAACCTTTACGAATGAACAAACTAAATATTTCAATTTAAAATAGGTAAAATATTTAAAAAAAAAAACAAAATCAAAATTAAAAAAAACCTCACTGGTAGTGGTTAATAAAAAGCTGTACCACAAAGATTGGTCCAGTCGATATGTCGCGGCACTGAATCAGTTCCTTCAGACACAGCTCTGTTCCCATGTGGTCGTCTGTGGACTCATCCCTGACCCCCCATCTCATGTCCACCACCTGGAACTCGTACCCTCGGGCCTGACAAAACAGCTTTATCTGAGGAAACGTCTTTTCCAGAAGCATGTTCCGTTCCAACATAGTATCTAATTTTCACAATAGTAAAAATTATTTTTAAAAGTTTATGACAGACTTGAATATGTAAGTTCAATGAATAATACTTATTATAACAAAATTATAGAACAAAAAATGATAACAAAATTAATACAAAATTAATATAGAAAAAAATAAATAAATAAGCATCAGGATTTACCAGTAAAAGTACTGCTCGTAAACAGTCGAACTATTTTTGATGTCTTTGGGAGGGGCTTGGTGACGTCACCAAGCAGAACAAAATGATTAGAGGATTCCGATTGTTTGAAATTTCCTTTAAAGCCCATGCTCTGCAACCTAGCGGCATTTTTCTTAACTTCGAGATTCTGCTTTATCTGAGCATACAGCTTGTCTGCCTCCAAGTTTGAGTTCTTCTTTTCAGTTTTCACGAGGTTGCCACTCGCTGGAGTTGTAGCAACTTTGGAACTTGCACTGCTTTTGATAGAAGACGCTGCACCCAAAGGTTTCGCCGATTTATTTGCTTGAGAGAAAGATATTCGTGATTTTAATGGAGGCCTTTGTTTGACACCTGCCCCAGGTAGGGGTTTTGATGTGGTACATACGTGTTCTTTTCGACCATTGGGGTTCACTGCTTGCGTCTGGTTGGTGGTCGTTTTAGCTGCCGGTCGAGAGCTGAAACATGCAACAGTGATGCAGGTAAAGAGACATGCATATTCAGTAATCATGGCTTTAGAATCATTGTACATTTTAGAGCTTATTCATGTTTTAAGGAATGAGTAAAAAGAACTTAAGCATCAAATCTATGCTAGGTATAATGATACATGTATACAGAAAAAGTATGTTAATTCCTACATGTACGCACTAAGAACTTGTTTGACTTATGACAGCAGATATATTTATACATTAATATTGTACAGTAACAGTATAGCAATAGTATGGATGTTCATTTCTTTATAATATTACAATGGTAACTGATGTTCATTACTTTATAATTTTTATCATCTTTATAAATTTCTAATTTCATTGTCACAAAGAGCCTTTATTAAAATCCAAATTTCTGTTTTGAATTTGTGTAGGCAGATGTTCATTTCTTTATTACAGTGTATAATATAACAATAGTAACCAATGTTCATTTCTTTATTTCATAACAATAGTAACGGATGTTCATTTCTCAAAGATTTTAACCTCCGTGTTTTAAGAATGATGTGATAAGAAAAAATCCACATTTCTGTTTAGAATTTCGCATTTGTTCCCGAGATATTTTAAACAATTAATAATGATATAAAATATTTTCAGTCATTTAGTGATCAAAGAACGTAGTCACGATGGTTATTTATTATCGAAATCATCCATGATATTGCAAGGGCTTTTAATCATCGAACTGTAGAAAGGTATTTGATATTGAATAAAAATTTAATCTAATTATCTAAAATCACAACTTATAAATAATATATAAATAGTGCATTTTTTTTTTGGGGGGGGGGGGGGTACATGTAACAGTTGAAATTGACCCCCCCCCCCCCCCCCCCCCCCCGGAGAAAACCATTGTCAACCGACGCGATGTATTCGGCTTACAATTGGTATAAACTTTAGTATAGCTTTAAAGTATTGTTTCATACAAAGGGTGGTGGGGTTGAGGAATCATGAATACGTGTATTTAAATAAATACAGTAACAAAGACTGGTGATAGATTCTATTTAAATAAATACAATAAAAAAAGACTGGTGATGGATTCTAATTGCGTTGTGTATTTCAAAACACAACTTAGGACTTTTTTTTAATATATCTTAAATTTTAGCACTTAAAGGCCACCTTACTTTTTTTTAAAAACCTAGTTACAAATAAACAAACGCACACTCGCAGCCATGTGCAAATACTGCACTTGTATAGGCCTATAAGTGGACTTAAACGGTGTTATATAAATCTATCTGGGTACAAAATGTGGTCCTTGACAGTCATTATCATTTGCTTATTGACAAAAATCGATCAGACAGAGTAATTGAAGAATCGCCACTTAAATCATGTATACAAAATAAATGTTCATTTTATCTAACCTACTAGCTCCACCAACAGGTTTAGTTTTCTTCATCGTATTTGCTAGAAAGTCCACATCACGTATCTGTTCGGGGAGATCACGATTCACAAGGAACAATCATAACAATGGATCGTGTACACACTTTACAAGCTTCGCTGATTTTGGTATGATCGCACCTGTCTGTCGTGTATGGAACGCAGTACCAGGCAAAATAATCTTCCATTTTGATCTACTTTTTTGATTTGACCTACAAATCTTTTATTCCGCGGAATTGTTTCAAATCCATTAAGTTAAAGCACTGTCTAGTACAGTTTGTATGATGACATAAGGTAGAAATATACTAACATAAACAATTTATATTCGAATTTAATTATTTTAAATGCTTTCGTGAAATCAGATAGAACTTTATATACATGTAGGGTAGGAAAAATGGAGAAGTCAAGATTGATGTCTTATAACAATAAATAATAACCCTGGACATCTTTTGAATGTTTTAGTTTGTTTACTTCAAACAAGAAAATAAGTGCATAAAGTAAAAATTTATATATTTTCTCATAGCAACATTTAAAGAAATACTATTTGAAATTAATATGGTTCTAGACAAATAAGCTTATTTCCTTGAAGATTTAAAGATGTTGATGCAAAAGCGTGATCGGTAGTAGATTGACGCATTCGGAGACAAAACTTAAGAAAGAAAAAAAAAACCCTTACATTTCGTAAGGTTACTGGAATAGTAGGCGGGGCCTAATCTAAACAGGTGGGTCTACCTAGGTGCGTGACACTATACACCGAGAATTTCGCAATAAATGATAAATATGGCGCGGAAGTCGTCATATCCGTTGATTATAAATTTAGAAGAAAAATAAAATATTAAAAGAGATAAAATGAATTTTAATTTTAAATTATTCAAATAGGTTCAAATTAATATATTAACTAAATTGACTTAAATCACTTTGAGGACGTTAGCTATCGGCAGGCATGTTCACGAAACTTTCCTGAGATATGACTAAGGACAAAAGCTAGGAACATCGTAAGATCAATGTCAGGAACATTTTAAGTTAAGATATCCTAGCCTAATAAATGATTCTTATTTTTTCACATTTATTCGTACAGGTAGAATTTGAGAGACTTCATGTCTTGTGCAGGGATAAATCAATAAACTTAAGAATTAATGTATCACGGCAGCTTTCGGCTTATTTATTTATACAACATGTGTATTCTTTGAGTGTAAATTAAACATTTAATACTCTTGTCAGAATTTAGCGTTACCTGTACAAATACCAATTTCCCTTTAGTCTACAATATATAGAATACTAGTACACGTACAGGTTTAATAAGAAATAAGTTGTAAATTAACTCGAAAATAAACCGGCGCCCATAAATACAATTTATTCAACATCATGAATTTTTTAAAAGACTAATTTTTAAAATGAAGCGATAAAAATTAAGAATGATCACGCATGGCTTATATAAACTGGTGTTGAATTACTCTTTAACCAAAGACATTTGCTCTAACTTTAACAAATGATCTCGAAAAAATTGGTCTTCACAATGGCTTGTGGAATTTAATTAATCCAAATAAAACTGGAAATGTAAACTTTACTCGTTCAGATACATGTAGATCACACTCTGATATTTCCTTTGGTCATACAATAACTTATATAGATCGAAAGCAAAGCCACTGTCATCTTGGTCTAATTATTTAATCAAATGGTTGTTGGTGTGAACATATTCTAAAAATGTTTGTGTGTGTGCACTGGTACTGGTCTCCTTCTTAAGTGACATGTTGCTCCTTCAATACTTTGTTTGTCTACTGACACACAACGTAAATATTTCCTTGGCATTTCTCCTTCCTCAGTGGCGCACATATACGCCATATATGCACACGTCATTCATTAAGTTGAACAGTATTAAAAGTTAATAATCAGTAAATTATGGGGGGGGGGGGGGGGGGCTTACCCGAAAATAGGACAAGCAAAGAAATTTTAAAAAATCTGAAATCTTCAATCTTCTAAATTGTTGATAACGATAAATACCCTAATGTACTAATAATGAATATTTAGGTAAATGTTATATGTTTTTATTATGGGGAAAATGTATTGAAAGTCGCTACAAATGTTATACCAAACCTTTAAAAAATTGAATTTCTATATTATTAACAGGAGAAAAACATTCTTTTTCGATAAAAATAGAAAAAGTATGTGTAATAAAGCCCCCCCCCCCCCCCTCTCCTAATGCTATGTGCCGGAAATAAACTCCACCCCTCGTAAACTCTCTGTGTGTGTATATAATATGTGTACATATACATGTATACATAGGTAACCAATCACTATCTATTAGCTAGTAATTGAAGACCAATGAAAACGAGTCAAAAATGTAACCGCCTACCTATGCATGTACATGTACCTGTAATAAGTCATCATGTTGTTTGTAATTTCAGACCTTCTGAAAATGAAAATCTTTAGAAAGCTTGCCTCACTATACTGTATTCCAGATTAAATGCATTTTTGGTTGATAGTTAAACAAAAAAAGCTTACTTTTTCACTTATAAATGGTCTTTTATTATGCATTTGCTTCATTCAGATTTTAGGGGGTGTTGTTTTAACAATCTACATGTATTTCATAACACATACACAGTAAAGGAAAGCTCATAATTACTAGTATTTCAATTACAAATTAAATCAAACACTCAGCCTATTGGACCTACAAGTCTCTCTTTACACTTAATTATTATCATAATTTTAATGCACAATTTAAATGCAGAATATTAAAGAATAGCAGCTTTCCTAAAAAAATTACAAATGAATGTTTGAAATAAATCATCTTGGGTTAAAAAGGAAGTGTTTTGAAACATTACACTTTCATAAAGTTCCCTTCTGAGAATATTATATAAATCATATTATATATTTTAGAAGAAAGTTGAGTTCGTCCTCTATATTGTCCAAGTTACAAAATTTGCAGGTACGCTCAGGTACAGGTTCCCCCTGAAATCGTCCCTTCTCTCTACTCAGTTGTCGTACCAGCGGCTCGTAACATAAAGCATGCTAAGATTTTGACTTAAGTATGGTCATAAGTTTAATGTTTAATATGCATTGCTTGGAACCTTTTTGGAAAGATTTATCATATTTGTTAGTATCTTTATCTTTTAATATTTTTTCCTTTCTTATATAAGCGTTTTACACGATTTATTTCCCAATTTTCTTTACTTTATCTGATGTTCATTACGTCACAGGAAATTTAACATTTATTTCATCAATCGTAAGGTATTGTGTAAACTTTACAAGATCTTGATTATATATATTGTTTATCCTCAGGTATTAGATACCTTTAGTAGTGTACAATACTTCTTGGAAGTAAAAGTTTTTTCACACCTGTTGTTTTTACCTGGCCATGAATACACGAAAGCTACATTGACGTGTGTATAATAAACACAGACCTCAAACAGATGTCGTGATTATTGTTAAAGAATTCTTACATTAAATTTGATTAAAATTGATTAATCATGCTCAACATGTGGGGATCAAGATGGATCCCATGCAAATAGAAAAGTAAAACAAACATATTAAATTCACACACACAAAAATTTATCCTAGAGCCCCCCCCCCCCCCCCCCCCCCCCCGTTCGACAAAAAATCGTAATCTGTGCAATGCAAACATATGTCCTTAATATGTCGACGAAAGGAATACATGTATCTGATTTCATTGTATATTTACTTGGACATACAAAATCCAACATAACTCTAGACCTATCAATATCTTGTGAAGATATTTTTTATGATGAAAAGAGTTGCTTGATTGATTTGAACATATATATTTTATTGCATTATATATTGCGATGGGATTGGGCACAAGTTAAAAAAATTTAATTCGCCCTCTCCCTACATGTTAAACGACAAATACAATATTATTGCAATTACATAACATAATTGTACGTCTCAGTTTGTACTTATACAGTAATAAATTACATCAGTACGTAGATATTTGATAAATGTAGTGAGAAAGTTAATGTTATCAACTATTAATGTTACATTTATGCAAGGATGAACGAGATAAATAAATAAAATAAGCAAAACAAAAATACTCAGATTTGTGATTATTCAAATCTGCCAGTACCTTAAATATAAATTTGAACAATTGAAAAAAGGTATTTATTTTCTTCCACGCTTAGTGAGTCGTCTCCCCAAAGTAAGGAACGAGAGTCAAGAATATGAATTTTGCCAAATCAAAGAAATTTATTTAAAAATTCTTCCCTAGCAGTAGCATACTTAGGACAAGAGAAAAAGAAGTGATGGACGTCTTCAATCTTCCCACATGAACAAAGAGGGCTTGATATAATATTGCATCTATATAGATCTATGTTTAGCGCACAATTTTGACGGAGTCTTGTGTGTAAAATATTAGTACGTCTTTTCCCATAACTGAAATAAGGTGGGGCTACTGCTAGAGATTTGGAAAAAAAAATTGAAATAAAGATAACGAACTCGAATCTCTGATATCCAAAGGTAAGGAATTCCATTCGTTGACCACAGTTGGAACTAATGATGATTTATAAATTTGCAGTCCACGCACGGGTATATGGAGTTCATTGTAGTATATTGTATGAAAAGAGTATGCCAGGAAACAATTCTATGTGATAAAATAGTCTATCTTTAAAGGGACTGTACCATGCGTACATCTTATGACACCACAACTTTATAGTATATTGCGATCCTCTTCCGGGTATATCGAAGCAGTAACTTTTTTAAAAGTGACAAAACAGGCACTGCGAAAAAGTGATATTATTAACTGATTAGTTAGTTCATAATATATCTCTATAGTCTTAAGAAAGTAAAAGTTAATCATTATTTGAATCCATGATATATATCCACCCTATGTAATGCCTGCGTACGATATGTAGAAACACGGAGGGGAACGTTCATTAACAAGTAATTAATAATCAACCAACACTAACAAAATGCAAATTTAATAGCCCTTGCATTGTGATACCATTGCATTGTATTAACAAATACAATTTAACAACAACAACAAAATATTAAACGCATATTTATACAGAAGCGGTCGTTGTATTCACATGTGATTCGAAATACCCTATTCTGAGAGAGAGAGAGAGAGGGGGGGGGGTATAAATTGAAGCTAAATTTTCCACATTTTATATATGCTGTAAAAAAATTACCTTAATTGTAAATATTAATTTTTTCATTAGGTGATCAAATATAGAGTTTAACGTGAAACAACTGATAGCTTTAGAACTAAACAGATAAAACATTACGAGAACCGAGCTAATCATATACGCTTGTAATAACAATAAGGTATTGATTACATTAAATATCAAAATTTACCCTGTATATTTTACTTTTTTTCCATTGCTGCTTTTCTTTGAAATATCTATCTACATGTGTGTAAAAGTTGAATTGAATGAGACAAATTAAATATTGAGGTATAAGGTTTGTGCAGGTGCCAATTAAAGAAGACAATTTTTATCAGCATTTTAAAATTCTTTGACATATAATCTGCCGTCAAATAGGTAGAATTAAAACTGAAAGTATTAATTTACCTTTTAAAGACAAATTGTCAACATAGTTAAGTTAATTTAGGTTCATTGTGGTTTCATTGTGGTTCATTGTGGTTTCATTGTGGTTCATTGTGGTTCATTGCAGTTCATTGTGGTTCATTGTGGTTAAAAGACGCACCCGAATAATCGGGTATATTCTTTATGAAACGCCACAAATATTCTATTTTCAGTCAAACCGGTGTAATGAAGAATTATGACCCCCGTAGAATAATGACCGGGGGTCATTTTTCTATGTAGAATAATGACCCCCCTAGCTGAAGAATAATTGGATTTTTCTGAAGAAAAAAGACCCAGGGGTTATATTTCTTCATGTTAAACATGAAGAAAAATGACCCCCATAAAAAATGACCCCCTCCCCGTAAACATGAATAGAAATTGGTTACCCCGTATCCAAGAAATGACTTTGAAATTACTTAATTTTTCACTCTGTTCAACTGATTTTGAAGTTATAAACACCGAACTTGTAAATAAATCGCTGTATATAGTTTTTCATATCCGTAGCAAGCACACACAAAACACTCTGACATTTCCACAAATTGATTGTAAACAGTAAAGTCACTTCTCTCGTCGACATACGGTGGGAATTGACGCAAATAAAGAAAAAATTCATACACAATGAGGATATTGTGTAATAATTAACGAACAATAATCATGAAAGAATAATTGTTGTAATGATATAAGCAATATTCATTGGTGAATGAATTGTCAATCGAAGAATGATACATGTATATATCTTTATGAAAAAAGACTAAGGGGCAGGTAACGTACGAATATGAATACTTCTTATTTACATTTCTTGGGGAAAGTGATTTTTTAAAAAATCATTCTGCGTTAGATTTGTTTTCTTCTACGTAATACAAGACCATCAATATTCTAAACATTTGTTGTAATGTTGTTTTGTGATCATGAATAAACTTTATCCTGACTATAGTAAATCTTAATAGATGATAAACACTGATCGATTATAATAAGAAAAGATTGTTTCTAAAAGCGTTGATAAGAGGTTAGGGCCCATGTTAGGGGTTTATTTCCCGCTTGATTTTGATCACACGATCTTTATTGTATCCAAAGTTACCAATGCTTATACAAACAATTGAAGCATTAATCATCTTAATATTAACTAAACTAAAGTGCCGAGGATAAAGTAAAATATATTTTCTGTACGAGTACTCTCAGTACTTTGACGATTTTCCTTATTGGCCGTCAACCTCTACTGGCATAATGGCTGCTGTCATAGCCTACTAAATTCAGCTTGGTTATAATGCCTAACAGTGGAATAAACTTTTCATAATTTTGGTTTCCTCATTAATTCTGGGCGATGAACTTGTATACCCAGCAATTTGTATTGTGGAAATCCTCAATGCAAGTATAATTCATGAACAATATAAAAAATATAGAAGATGCGACGGCGAAGCGCGAAGATGCGAAGACGAAAGTGCTAAGTTGCGAAGGCGAAGAAGTGATACTACTATCGCTTCTTCGTCTTTGCAACTTCACACTCTCGCCTTCGAATCTTTGCGCTTTCGCCTTTTTAGCTCACAGAGACGAAGTCAATGGGAGCATATGCTATACCCCTGGCGTCGGCGTTCTGAGCTGGTTAAAGTTTTAGTTGCAGCTCCTGTATCTAAGGTATTACTTGTCCTCTCTTCACCAAAATTACATGAATGATGCATCTGGACCTGCTAAATCTGGTTCCTAACTTTCAGATGCTGGAGGAGGTTAAGGTTTTTGGAGTAGGTTAAAGTTATTGTTGCAGGTGCCCTTTAATAGCAAAATCTAAGTTACTGCTGGTCCGTACTTCACCAAACTTGTATGGATAGTTTGTTTTATGATACTAATGCACCAGACAGGCTTGAGTGCTGAATCTGAGCTATAGGTTTCGGATCATGGAGGAGGTTAAGGTTTTTGGAGCTGGTTTAAGATTTTGTTGCAGGTGCCCTCTTATGATTATATCTTAGTTACTACTGGTCCTAACTTCATTAAACTTGTATGGATGGTGCGTCTTATGATACTGATGCACCTGACAGGCTTGAATGCTGAATCAGAGCCATAGGTTTATGATTCTTGATAAGGTTTAGTTTTTTGGAACAGGTCACGTTTTATAGATGATAGCTTGCATAGTTGATTTAACTATATTATAAATGAAACGCAGAGGTTGCTTTAGATACAGAGCCTGATCTCCATTATGAAGGATGCTAGAGAAATCTCCTACCTCACTCAAACCTGCTTGATAGATAGATGTGGTTGTTCTAAAATGATGTAACAAGATTTCTATGATATAGTATTGTATGATTTGAAACACTATTGTTTAATAGGATACAATATAATACCATATGTCATATTGTAAAACGTTATATGATACGATAAAATATTGTATCAATTTGTTTTATATTTTATGATATGATATTGTATCGTGATATTGTTATGTATAGTATTGATTTTTATGATACAATATTATACAAATATTGACTGGGGTTGAGGGCAACATTGTTTATATTAGCCCCCGAGTGACGAAATATTATATATAATATAATATAATAAAGAATATTTTCGTCTCAAGTAGGCTAGAATAATCAATGTTGCCCGAAATTACAGTCACCATTTGTTTTGTTATATAAAGAAACAAACCAAAATTTAATAAAGTAATTGAAAACAAATCGCCGTAATTTTCTCAGCTCACCGAATTCAATTGTGTGCAATGTTCATTTCATATCATACGATATTGTATAATATGATATTGGTTTATATTATATATTATCATATCACATGAAATTGTATTTTATGATATTTCAATATATATTATTGTATCATATGATACAATGTGTATAATATGATTGTATTATATAATATTTTACTTTATCCCATGATATTGTATCATTTGATATGATACAATGTTGTTTCAAATTATTTTGTATAATTATATAATACAATATCATATTATGTATCAAATATGATACAGTATCATACAATACAATATCATACTATATTATACAATATAATATCATATGTTTCAATGTCATTATGTATTATTGCAATATGATATTGTTTCATATAATACTATATTATATTATGTTTTATGGTATTCTATTATTTGATCAAATACAATTATAATGTATAACACAATACAGTGTCATATCATACGTTACAATATCATTTCTCACAATTTTTTATGGTATTTTATGGTATTATATGATATATATTGTAAGTATGATAGGATGCAATTTTAATTTTATATTATTGTATTGATTAACATATGAACATATGATTATCATACAATTTTTTAACACATGATATACGATATTGTGTCAAAACAGAATCCATGAATATCCAAGATCATAAAGAATGGTTTTCATATAATATGATAAAGGTGGTCTCATAAAGGTGATGCCTCATAAAGGTGATGCCTCGTCTCGGTGAGCTTTGTAATCTGTGATTACCTATGTTTTATAATTGCGGAACTCTCCATTTAAAGAATTCCGAGGCATATTTTCGAATTTTTTTTTATAAAATTAATTTATCCAGGGGGATAGGGTCCGGACTCCCTCTCCCGTTTTACTGCGTAAAATTATTAATATTGAATTTTCCGGGGGCGGACCCCCTCTCCCCCTCTAGATCCATGCATGAGCAAGGAGTGTCGCATCATGAAATTAGAATGTTACTGTATTTGGTCCACGGTAAACAGACGGCTGGTAAGTGACAGGAGTCTAGAAGTGCATATGTACACATTATGGCAGACATTAAATTTTGTGTGGAGTAGATAATGATTAGGCAAAGTCAGCACTGGTAAACATATATGTTACATGTACACATTAAAATATTTATAAACATTCATAGTAAGCGCGATGGCCTAGCGCATGCGTACCAATAATAGCATGGATTAATCGGAAAACCTTGGCGAGTACGGTGCCTGTATTAAATTCTGTGTAATCGACCTAGACTTGCTGAATGCAATAAAAAAAAGGCGAAGGCGAAAGCGCGAAGATGCGACGACAAAGCGTCGTCGAATCTTCGCACTTTTGCTACTTCGCCTTCGCACTATCGCCCTTGCAACTTAGGTCGAAGTGGCCCTATCGGAACACCATAGATATATGTAAATGTAATTGTTAAGATGACAACCATACCCCGATGCAATACGTCAATATCTTGTTATAACGGAAGGATTTTTATTTTCTAAGATATACCCCTTCTTTCACTTTTAGTTTATTTGAATATGAATTATAATTTCTGTTACTTTCTGTAAACTGCAGCAGTAAAAATCACAATAGTGTAAAGACTATTTCACAAATAATAAAAAAATATACTGAAAAACTTTAATATACAAGGGGGTCATTATTCTACAGGGGTCACTTTTCTTCATGTGGAGTGTGCTCATTTTTATGAAAATGACACTTATTCTTCAGGCAAAGGGGTCATTATTCTACGGGGGTCATTATTCTTCATTACACCGGCTCCGATCTGATTCTGGTTAAATCATATCTTTAAAATCTTTATATTAAATTTAAACCCTTTCTTCTGATTTGGTATCACCAAGTCACTGTTAAAGCTTTGATATGAGAAAGAAAAAAAAATGTTTTCCGAACCCTTCACTGACCATTCAAAATCATTTTACAAAAAATCAAACGACAAAGCCGGGATTTTTAATTATTTACATAAAGCTGATAAAACCGTTACTTATTAATAAGTTTCCACACTTTTTCATCTTCGGCAATATCTTTACTGGTACGGAGTCGAAATATTATATTTATATGAATAAAGTTTATTTAAGAAATAAAGTACGAGTTTTCGTGAATGTTGCAGAATAACCTCCGAGGTCGAGAAATGTTGTTTTGAAATATAAAAGCCGAGGCGTTAGCCGAGGCTTTTATATTTCAAACAACATTTCTAGACCGAGGAGGTTATCCTGCAACATTCACGATAACAAGAACTTTATTTCTATTCTACTAACAGCCCAGTATTTCTACAGATCGTTTCTTCTATAGATAGACGATCTAGGTCATTTTGACGGCTGTTCCGTGTAACCCCAACGGTTTTGTTAGTAATGTTTACATGTGTATCGATCAAAGGAATCACATGCAGACGACAGACGTTTTCTTTGGATTTTTAATACTCTTCACTTATTTATAAAATATCTTTGAATCATGTTCCTAATATTTTAAGGGCAATTTAATTCGATTATTACTACTACACGTGATATATTTTATGTAAAAACATGCAGTGAAAATGTGTTAGGGAGGTCCTAGGAACAGCCGCATTGATCTCTTAAAAATAAACATTTGAGGCAATACACATCCTTCTGACTGGAACTAACACGTGAAATTGACATGGTTTTAAAAAAAATTACGGTTTGAATTTGTACTTTCATGATCAGTGCGAGACAAATAGGTATTTCTGATCTGATAATTTACTGATGACGTTCGTGGTATATTGGAGAATAATGTCCGCGGCATCTCTTTGATCTCGGCAATAACTGTAGTAGAATTGGCCGTAAGTCCCGTATTGCATGCTATTTTGACAATATTTGTAGGACTTAAAATTTAATACGGTACATGTATGTCTCAACTGTATTGTTTTTAAATTTCATCGTATCCAAATTATTATTTAATCTCGAATACAAGGTGGCATTATGTCAGCCCCCCCCCCTCCCCAATGTACAGATATGTTAATAGTTAAAGGACAGAACTGCACAAACAAGAGATATACGGGTAAGCAACAGTTTACCTAATTATATAAACATTGACTTCTCAGTGGAGACTAATGAACATATTTGAAATTGTTTGTTTTCATAATATCTGTGCATGCTATAAAATATCACAATTTCCAAATACAATGTATAGACTAGATGGTTTTCGAGTAACGCACGATTTTGCAGGAGTCACCTCCCGTCGGCGGCCATGTTGTACATTTCGGTCCGGCAACATTCAACCAATTTGAACTTATTATACTGGTAGTGGATAGCGCCGTTTTTTTCATTTTATTTTAGATTAATCTTTTTAAACCTACTTAAATTTGTCTTTGAGATATTATCTAGATTTTCCCCTGTATATTTCTGCATATCCCATTTAAAGTTGGTTGCGCAAAGATTGGCTACCCTCAACATTGCCGCCGACGGAATGTTATTCCAGCAAAATTACGTCTATCAAAAAGGGTGGCGGGGACTGTATCAATACATGCCATTACAAGATACAAATTAATGATTTGTAATATCACTATTTATTACAAACTAAGGGAGAATTTGATTAAGGCAAAATTTTGTTGACAAACACAAACATGTATCTCGTAAGTTCACAGAAATCTACCTTGTTTCTCTTCCTCCCTTTAAACCACAGAAAAAAAACTCTGGTACAACTTGTTTTTATTATTATATGATGCTGCTAGTTTTTTTTTTACCTTGAATATTGACAATATCTCAACTGCTGCAATATTATCGTTTGGTGCTCCTAACAACGTAACTTACAAAGGAGAGCTATAATTGCTTTCATAGACGATCTGCGACATCCTGATATGCATATGAGAGAATAGGACTTCTTGTTGGGTCAATAAATTCACTCAAGAAAAAAAAATCCCCCACCAATTGTGGAAGAAGTTATTAACTTGTCACTCTGTCGAATGATTTTTTCCTTCATCAATTTAAAAGCAAGCGAAAATACAAGGCCTGATAATTTGATCGATTTAAGTTCTTGGTGAAAATTGTATAAAGTGGAAGAACAGGTGAGTTTAATGTCATAAACGTCAAATTCTTTTGGTCAATGTGTCTTTCTCTTTAGTTTAAATTACGATGTTTTTATAAATTGTTTATTACCACGTACACCACAGCTCTCTCCAGATTTTTTTGTCTCTTTCTACGAAGGTAGCATTATGGAGGGTGTGGGAAGGGGAGGGGAGCTCACTCCACTTTTTCTGGATATAAAAATATCCACCATGGTTTGAATAAGAAATTTTGAAGATAAATTTTCAGGGAAGGGGTGTGTGTGTGACGGGGGGGGGGGGGGGCTGTCTTGTTTGAACGTTACTGTCAGGTTGCTCTCAAGCTTAAAAAGCCAGTTTCGGCTCTCTCTCTCTCTCTCTCTCTCTCTCTCTCTCTCTCTCTCTCTCTCTCTCTCTCTCTCTCTGTTTTTCAGACTAAATCACAACCGAGGTTCGGTATCTGTAGTAAATTATGCATTTTTCCACTGTTCTTTTTTTTACGACGGTGTCACCCTATTATCAAGAGATTTAAACTCTGGTTCATAATAGCACCGCATTCATTGATTGAATATGAAGAAAATTGTAATTAAGATCTAAAGATAAGAACGGAAAACAACCATATTGACTGCACGCGAAATAGTGTATTGATGTAATCAAATAATGAAGGTCCATGAAAGCAGAGAGTTCGATGAATAACATTTCATGGGATTCTTATTTTCTAATAAAGATTTTCAAAAAATCAAATGCTCAACAATGCACTTTTGAAATCAATTCTTACTCAAGTTGACAAACCAGAAAATATTCGATTCAATTTTACAAACGATTTTAAAACGCTTTACCAAGTAATTTTTCTCCTTTATTCATGCACTGCCGTTTAAAAGGAATGTGCATTGAACACACAACGATGGCTGGGGCATAATGAACCTCTGTATTGATATCTCATTTATGTGCCTCCCGGCGTTGTAGACTCATACTTGTATCTACATTGATAAGGTGGGTACATATTGTGATTTACATCTTCTTTGTTTATTTGTTTTAGGGGTATCTGTCATCAGATGTTAAGCATCAGGTTGTGGCGATTCGTATCGATGCTTTTAAATTATTTTTTAAACCTTACTGATCATTTCAAACGGATCAGTGGATCTAAATATCCATTGTTGTTTTAGACAATTTGAGGTAACCGTATTGACAGGTATTAATTTCATTGTTCAATCAAAGTCAAGAGTATTTTGGAATCTGTCGGAAGTACGTAGTACTAGGCATGTAGAAAAAGGTATGTAATTGAATAGTTTGCCAAATGTTGACTTCATACCTAATCTGAAAGTATACAAGTATACTAACTGAAGAATACAAAGTGAAACTATTTGACATGAGATGTGTACTTTTTTCTCATTTTGAGAGGTGCGGAGGGTTAAACGATGTGCTGGGTTGTTGCATTTGGCGACTTTGGAGAGGTTTATGGATTATATCTTATTTCATACATTGTATATATTTTTATATGTTCAAAAATCTTACTGAGATGATAAACATCTTAATTTTGGTGTATTATGGTTAAGGTAAAAGGAAGTTTCTCAAATGCACGTAAATCCAACACATGCATGACATTGTATTCTCAACACGCTGTTCATATAGTCACATAAGTTTTACAGTTTATGAACATAAATACTAACTATAATTTCACAGAAAACATATCGAGATTATAATGTAACGGTTGCTTTATATTCTCTTACTAGTACAGCCCCATAAACTGATATGAATCATTATTTTCAGAAAGAACAAACGATGCTAAAGGATGGGCTGCGGGGGAAGTAAGCAAGATGTTGCAGCTGTGCAACCCATTGAGAACAACATAAAGCCAGTCTCAGAACCCCCAAAACCAGTTTCGAATGGTACAACTCCCAATCAGGAAGTCAAAGATGAACAAGAAGAAGAGGAAGAAGAAACCGGATCGGACTGTTTATACATATCTACCGATCCGGGGGAAGAAACGGTAATTAATTCGATGTAAATTAATCTTTCGTTCGTTAAGAAATTAATGAGGAAATGCATCACGCAAGCAAGCTTTTGCATGTATTGTTTTTAATTTTTTTTTCTAAAAGCACTTATACAGAAACATGACTAATTTAAAGATACATGTGATTTGTATTATCATGACAATGAAATAGCCCATTGATTAAAGTAATACAAACATTTTTTTATAAAAAAATTCCAAAAAGATCTTTAATGAAATAGCACAAACATTGAATATAAAATCACGCAAAAATATGTATATGTGATTGATAAAAATTAAATTTGAGATTGAAATGCGTGTAAAACAGGCTTAAAACAAGAAAAATAACACGAAGTCAGAAAACATGACTTGTGTTCGCTGGCTGATATTAACAAGGAAGTTAAAGAGAAGTGCAGCGTATGCACATAGAATGAGCAAGTTACATTCTGAAATATTCATACTTTTTGAAAGCGTTGATTAAAGGCCTCAAAGTTTTCGGAATCCGAGATAATAAAGAATGTTAATGCTTATCTCTAAGTATACTGAAAAACTCCTTACTGTGATTTAAAGATCCACGTCACATCAATAAAGTTAAAGATCTTCTCCTTATAATGAACTGCCGTAAAGATGTCACCCCGATTATTACACGGCAATAATCTCTTGAAGATATGTCCACACCACTATGAGAGGAGTATGGACTCGAAACTAAAAGAATTGAAATGAAATTATTTGACAATCTTTATACAGTTACCCAACTTAAACATTGTATTTTTCTTTAACATTAAGACTTGCAATGCAGGAAGTAAAGCGCTTCTGGTAAAATCAAAAGATGAAAATTTGAAACATTAACGTCAGCGCTTTTAAAAATAAATAATGTAAGCACGAGTATAGTCTTGTACCGAGAACCAACCATTTCATACTGATATGAATATAAAATGTAGGCGTTAAATTTCATGTTCAAATTTTATTGTTTGCTTAAAGCATGATAAAAACAATGAACAGCAAAATCTTTGTATGTTAGTTGTTTAAAAAAAAAATAATAAAAATCAATTTTGTTTATACAAGAACTTTTTCATAATAATATTGAGCTATGGACAAAATTAACTTTATTGGATTATATTTGCTGATAATAATGAATTGATGGTAGAAGCTTGTGTTATGATTTTAGACTCTTACTATCGGATTCGGTTTAAAAAGCGATTATATAAAAAGTACCTCAAATTGCTAGGTAGTAAAATAAAAGGGTACACTAGCGAAAGACATAACACATTGTAAAGCCTATTTTTCGAATAAATCTTCTCGTGTTTATTTTATCGAAAGATACGTCGTGTTAATTTGATAATAATTTTTTTAATGCCTTATATTCCATTTATAAGTTATGCACCCTTCAGAAACATTACTGGTTGAAATTTTATAAAATGTTTATGTAGATAGTAAAAGTGTTGTCCCTCCTTCGTTTAGTAATGTTGAATTTATGATAAATCTCCTATTATAAATGTGAAGCATGTTTACCCAAGGCCTATTTACACTAAGTTGTTATAAAATCCTAAAATAATGAGTAGATGGGTCTCATTTTTCACGGAAATTTTTTTTTAACACTGTACATTCGCTTCATCCATTAATACATGTACTTCTCTTATTTACAGGTGCTATTTAATTTTACAGCTTCTTTTTTTTTTCTGTATCCGTCCACAGACGTGCATGCATAAATCAATTCTTTATAGTGATTCTTTCAAAAGCATTAACTATTTTTACAAAATAAATGAAATGAATTATAACTTTTTCATATTTTTAAAACATTTTTACAGATGAGCAAAATTTGGCATTGCAATTGCAAATAACTATTTGCATATTTGACGGCATTTTTCTTTTAAAATCCTTATAAAAATTAAAATGATATGATTAAAAGTCTTCTATAGGAAATGTTTTGTCATATAAATTAAAATTCCGTGTTCAACACACCAGAAAGATCCTTATCTTAGGATATTTAGCCTATCCAGATATTAATAATTATTCCAAAACAACTTTTAAATTAATGAAGGTGATCGTACATATTTTTGTCAGCTGGAGGTAGACGACAGTTTGGAAGAGTATAATCACATCAAACCGTCTGAAGAAGCACAAGAAAATCACATTAAAAAGGCAACTAACGTCAAATTCTTTGAGGATTGGTTCCCGGAGTATTCTCAAGATACGGACGCTGATTCCGAGTCGAGACCAAGAACAGTGAACCACATTGACATAAAAGTACATGGCTCGGAAAAACAACTCACTATTGCCGACATCGACAAAAGGGCAAGAGAGGTAAATCACAATGCCGTCATCTTGGTTTCTTTATTAATTTTGACTTTCTCTCTCTTATTTTGAGACTTTTTGTACCGGATCCTTTGATACATATATCATAAAAAAATGGAACTGTATATTTACAATGAAATTCCAAGTAAAAAGTTTCTAACACAATAATGCACTTTTTTTTCAATTTGTAACAACATCATTAACCAGTAATTGTTTTTTTAAATATATTAGTTAGTGAAAATGTTGATTATTATTAATAACGGTTGCAAAGGACTAACGGTTTTTTTCTTCTTGAATTTTGTCCAGACCCCACAAGACAAAGCATCAAGCTTCAAGGCCCTTCGAAACTACTTGCTTAAAGATCTCGAGAAACAAACCGATAAGGATCGGTTAGCTGTAAGAGCAATCCTTGTTTGGCTTAGTATTCAAGAGGAGGGCGATTTTGGCTCCAAAGCTGCAAACAAAGATTCTCCCGAAGGATTTCTGTCACTTTTGGCCAAAAAACAAACAATGTTTTCCACATTTTTCACAGTTCTCTGCAGGTAAATCATGCGTGAAAACATTTTATAAGAAAGATTTTTAGATCACTTGATAAGCGTATTTTATAGGATTTTTTTTTAGATCACTTGGTAAGGGTCAGATCAGATAGTTCGGTTAGAAATAAAAAAGAAATGATTTTCCTTGCAGAGAATTTGGTCTTACTTGTGTGAAAATAAAAGGACTTTCCAAAGCTGGGGACTATCAGCCAGGTGATGCAATAACTAAAGAAAACAGTTCGGACATCTGGACCGCTGTATACTTTGAAAACTCATGGAACATCGTTCATCCATATTGGGTTTGTAGAGGTCTGTTTGGACACAGACCAGCAGGATGGATAAAATTAGAAGCAGGTGGAAAGGCTATTGGCAAATCGGAAAAAGGAGTAGCAGGGGTCCTGAGAAATGCATTTAAAGAATATTATATTTTTCCTAATCCAAAGGAATTTATTCATACCTGCTATCCTACTGACTCAAAATGGCAGCTGACAAAGAATCCAATTTCTCTTAAAAGATTTGAGAAAATGCCGTATTTATTGCCAACTTTCTTTGGAATGGGACTAAAATTAATATCAGATGAAACATGTCTGTTAAATACTATAAAAGGAGAATGTATGATTGAAATGCAAGCTCCATTAAAAAATGCCAACCAGATTGGTTTGTGGTATGAACTTTATTTAAAAGAAGGAACAGGGAAGACTGATGATGAGAAACGTATGCTCCAAAAAGAAAACATTCCCAAATTAGTAGCAATGATAAGATGTGGAGATCTTTGGCAGTTTAAATTATCCCTTCCAATCGAAGGAACTTTTAAAATTTGTTGCTATGGTGGTCCCTATAAGTCCACTATGGCCCGAATAGCTGAATTTAGAGTAGACTGCAAGGAACGAAAAAAAGACTGTAGAATATTGCCCTTTGACCCCGGTCGAGTTGGGTTTGGGCCCGGACCAGCTGCTGCGTCTGCTGGATTTTTTCTTCCATCTCATGCTGGGGGATTGGTACCTGTTAACGCTAAATCTACCATAGAAATTTCTTTCACCGTCGAAAAAATAGTCATTGAACGAACTACAATACGTGCCACATTATACACGACTAACAAAGATCAAACAGTACTCCAAGAAAACGTCAGTGTTCGAACCAGTGTAGAAACCAGCACCGTATATTTTGATGCTGAAGTGCCAGATGAAGGGGAATATGCCTTGTCTATAAACACGGTGAGGCAATCACAGACGACGCAAACGACGCAAACAAGCACAGCCGTTTCTAATGGCAAATCCCAACAACATGCTCATGTTCGCGAGGAAACGTCGAATGTTTGCAATTACTTACTCTCTACTTTCGCAAAATCAAAAGAGGTAAGTATGTCACAAAACAAATAGCAGACTCTCTCTCATATACTTTTTTAAAATGGCATATGTAATACAAGGATCTGTTGCTGCTGATATTTTCTTGGAAGTCGAGATTGTTATTTCATTTTAGCTCATCAAAATCGGAACACGATATAGAAGATGTTTTTCAACAAATCATAAAACTCCTATAACTAATTTAAAAATATTTTCGAGAATGCAATTATGTATTTACCTGCATGAATAATTGATTCCGTTTGACGTCATTCAATGTAGCACGGATATAATTGTCATATATACTGAATAATCTTGGCTTTCATTAAAAGGGCAAAATCAAATATTTAAAGAACCTTTTTTCCCAACTGCTTTTGATTTGATTTTGTATACAATTGCAGAAACTTAACCAAAAACTTGCTCGAAGTGAATTGCAAAGTTCACTAGAATCAGCCCCAAAGCACGGAGAGGGTCTTACAAAAGGCATCAAGAATATTGAAAACGGAATCAAAAAATGTCTGAAGCAAAAAATTATGTCATCTGATAACCAAATTGTCGTAGCAAAATCAAAGTTAGAACATCTCAGAATTAAAAACGGTAAGAAAAGAGAGAGAGAGAGAGAGAGAGAGAGAGAGAGAGAGAGAGAGAGAGAGAGAGATTTTTACAAAAAATATCAGACAACATAGAGCGAGCAAAATATAAATGCTTTAACTGAAATGATTTTTAACCTTTTTGAAATATAATAACATTATTGCTTATTGGTTATACATATTATACGACTCAAAATTGAAGAAAATGTTGTTATCGATGATGATTGTAAATTGTGAAAGTGATGCAACATGTTTACATTTGTATAACCCAAAACTCTCGGTTTCTCCAAAAATATGTATTCCTTATAGTCTTACATAGTTTTACTTCAGCGTTGATGTACAAAATAATCTATAACACTGATTTTCTTTAACACTTATAACATTTATAACATAACATTTTTTAGAGGTTCGAAATGCAAAGCTACGTAGAAATTTGTACGTGACGATGGGAACAATTCACATGATAAAGAACTCTTCTCTAAGTAGAATATGCGATAAAGAAATACAAGAACTCGAAGAATTTAAAATGGAATTAGAACAGCTTCAAAAATTTCCCCAAGAACCACCTTCTTTACACTGGGCGATCGGAGAACTTGCAAACTCCCATACTTTATGGGATGAAATAAACAACACCGTCAAAGCATTCCTCACGCTTCTTGGAGAACCACCTGAGTCTTTAAAGGTATTATTTATTGACTTCTTTAATTAATAAGATTTGGTATTCATTGAAACATAATTAAAATATTATTTATCAATCATATATTATACCAGTTAATTTATTTTAGGTTTTTCGTTGCATTTATGTAAAAATACAACTGTACATATAAATGATGAAAATTGTCTTGTAATATTGCAACAAAACAAATGAATTGTAAATGTGTGATTTTTTTTGTTTTATAATCAGACATGGAACGACATGCTCAATGTCTTGCGCCCACCTGCTGATATGCCTCCGATGTTGAGTATTACAGCCCGTATCAAGGAATTGGAAACGTCAGGCGCACCTAAGGAGGGAGTTGATTTGGAAAATGTTACCAAGTGTCTGAAGACGTATAGCATAGACCAGGTTAGGAATATTAACGTTGGAGCCGCTGTGATGTATGAATGGGTAAGCAATGTCTATTCATTGTATTGAATATAATGAAAGATGATTTTTTAGAACTATCTTTAACGCAATATATAAAAGTTGAAAACGATTCGAAATGACGTAAAATGTAGTCTACAGTGTAATGAAATTGACAGTATGTGATCTGAATTTATCAATCATATTTTTAATCTGTCATTAGAAAAAAGTGCACTAAAAATAATATAGCTTATAGTGAATTATGGTTCTCTCTGTTCATTTTCGTTAATATTATATAGGATCCATTGATGTTTACAAAAACACTGTCCTCTATATATATAATTAATGCATCGAATTGTACACAAAAAAATAATTACATCATTATTCTGTAGTTTTATAATTATATTTGTGTTTGAATAATCATTTCTTGTGTTCTTACAAATGTAACACTTCTTTTCACCAGGTCTTAAAGAATTCAGGTCAAAAAACAGGTACTTGATTTTTGAGGAATAACTTTTTTAAATGCTTTGTATTTTTGTGTTTGTGTGTATTTTCACCAGAAATACAACGGAAACCCATCTTTTATTAAACATAATTATTGTTTGATCTGCTGCCAGGTTATTAACGCAAAATGAATACTATATTGATCACGTGGTACCGACGTATTATCGTTAGATTGAATTTAGGATACATGTTGCTAACCATACATAAAACATATTATAACTGAAGTTTATTCTTAGGATGAACACTTAAAAATTTAAGGAGTAATATTGAACAATGGGAAGTGTCATTTATTGAAAACTTTTGACCCCAAATATATGCACTTTCCTATTAACGATATAAAGTCAGGACTGATTGGAGTGGTATGAAATTGGTGGTGACAGCGGTGCCAGACCGCCCAGATAAATCGTGAAAATTGTTAGTGAGTTTTGTCATTGTTGTCACTGTGAGCATTATAGGGGATTTCTGAATCATAAATTATGCATGTAATTTATTTAGCAATGATAACCCTTCTATGTTATGACTTAAGTTTTGACATTCCGGCCCATTAGTACTTTTTTGTCTCAGTACTTTTACCTTGAAGAAAAAAAAACTCGACTTAAAACATTTTGCTCTTCGAATAAAGAGATACTCTGACCCCTTGATTTTTGAATATACACACTTGATCTCAAGTAACGATTGTTATGTTAGCGTTTTTGAGACTAAGGATGACCGAATCCATTATATCCAAAACTACTTTTCGAAGGTAGTTTAATATCTATTATAATAATTTCTTACATATCTATCTATCTATCTATCTATCTATCTATCTATCTATCTATCTATCTATCTATCTATCTATCTATCTATCTATCTATCTATCTATCTTTAATTTTCTTTAATGCTGAGTTAGTTTTAGGCAATCGATACATGTATTTTGTTACATTTTCCTTGGTTTTTTTTCCCATGCTTTTTATTTTATATCATTGTTGGTCCTCGTTTTTGCCTTTTGAATTTGTTTCTAATGTAAAGTAATACTTTAAATGATATATCTATACGTCACTGAAATGCTCTATTGAAAGTTGATTTTACACACATTCACGATACGACAATGAACATGTGACTAAATTAAGCCATACTAATTTCTTTTGTAAAAATAGTATAGAAACATCGCAATTATTCAGATATCTGATATCTGATTAGACAATTTAATACACTTATTTCCGATAAATTGACGATTTTTAATTACATGTACTAGATAATCTTATCAATTACAACATCAGGCGGCAAAATGGTCTCAACATGTTTTCATGTAACTTTAAAAAATCCATCTCAATTGCAAGAAGAGAACATGTACTACTTATCAGTTGTTTTTCGTGACATATTGTTCTTCAGTAGTTTGTATTGTACATGTACTTGTAATTTCAAATTGCTCGGTTCATTTGGACTGTCAATCCTAATTTTAAACAAATTTATATAAAATTTATATTTTTATTAGGATAAACTGTTTCAAAATGTGTATCTTTTTTCAGACAAATGATGTGAGCTTAAAGCATGAGATAGCTGAAGACCTGGCAGTGACACATTATCTATTTCTATTTTATGTACTCTTTGTATTAACATGTATATACACACAATCTTAGTGATTTAAATTTATATTTGACTATATTTACAAAAATGCATTTTTTTTTTGTTTTCTATTATGTCTGCCTGCATTTCTGTCTATAAATGCGATTGCCTGGAAAACTCTCAATATATTTTACGAAAAACCCATTGTTAAGGTGTGAACTTGTTAAGTTCATTTTAAATGTAAAAAAGAATTTATAGATACTTAATTTATGGAATAACAGAACATAACTCTTAGAACTGTTTTTGAAGCATAACAAAACAATTCATTGTACATGTGCTTTCAGCTAGGTGTAGTACAACTGTGACATGGATCTGAGCTATGTTGTTAGCTATATAAACTGCATTGTACTGTATATAACCGTATCCTTCAAAGTGGATTCGAATATTCGAAACATAATATTGGCATGAATTTAGTGCATTCATTATTGCATCGAAAGATTAATTTTTGAGGTCGTCGTGTCAACAACTGCCTTTAAGTGAGCAGAGAAATTGAATAACGCGCGTTAGCGCATAATAAGAAGTTGTCTACCCAACTGATGACAGGTATTGTCAAAACCTGCAGTCAGGTGTCAGGTGAGTAAACAAACTGAAGAACGCTCGTTAGCGCGTTATGATCATTTTTCTACTCAACTGATGGCAGTTATTGGCAGTTATTGACATGACGGCGTCAAAAATAAGTTTTAATGCTAATATTTACATTCCATAATTGATAAACTCAATAATTCTATTAAAATATTCGATGTAAATTGCTCTATCAAATAATGAATAATAAAAGGTAACAAATAAGTAACAGCAAAGGCGTTATTGTCTAGAACCGGTTTAAACTGATTATTTCTTACTGTTGAGATGAGTCATGAAAAGAAAAATAACACTTGACATTTGCTTAAAACAATTCACTGTACAATCAACTTTATTGTTGAATAATTATAAAACACCATGTTTTAACCACATTTATAAAAAAAATTATAAAGAGTTCAATCAATTATCAAACATAATTGAGCGATCTGTATACATTGAATAAAATCAGAAAAGTTAGATTTTTCTTCATTGTCATACCGCTTTATATGGTACACATGAAGTTTAAGGTTTAAGGTGAATCGACGTAAGATTAATAGTTTATTGGGATTCTGCATAGCATTGGCATTGATAAGATATTTCAAAAGTTCCGAACAAAGCCCTAGTAATATTTAATTTCCTTTAAGATTTCAACACGGCCACACATTAAAACATGTTAAAAAAAACTGTTATTCTGTTGTTGATTTAAAAATTTTCCTTAGTGATTGGTACATGTGTGCTTAATATATATTTTTAAAATCACAACGTTGTGATGCAAATTGGTGAAGTTTAATTTGAGATATATTTTTCATTAGCAGGTACCCTATGATGAAAAGTTAAAATATCAACTAAGTATGAAAATGTTTATTCCGCAAATGATACACTAATAGACTAGCTCCCAGTCTGAAAAAAAAAATTCGGATAGAAGACCTTAGCACTACCTTCTGTTTCTTTAAATTTGAAAAGGTGCAAATTACGGCGAACAAAAACCTGAGCAAGTTTTGGATTGATTTGGACAGTTTTTACACTTTATAGTGCTGTTGATGACCGTAGAGGCAAGTAAAGTGGTGGTATCTTTTGTCCGGTATTTTTTATTTGGAATCGAAATTTAGCACAGAATATGTTCGAAAAAAATTAACTAGTCCTAACTATACCGGGACGTATAGACATCGAAGCTACCCAAAGACCAGACGAAAACTGTTTACATTTAAATGTTTATTGGTCTTAAATGTCTTGTTCATTCTCAGTCAACTAAACGTATTATTCGTAATCTTTATTCATTTTTTATATATTAACATATCCAAAACTGATAAGCTTTGCTCTAATTTGAGTCTCTTGAATACTGGTCAGTAAAATGAATAAAATCATGACCATGGTTAATGTTTAAAAGGGCCATGGTCAGGATTTTGGTCAAAATCTATATTTCTGTTTTTATTATTTAAAATGCTCTAGGAATGCATTTCTAATGTTAAAATGAAATTTAAGAGGCAGACGTAGAATCATATGCAAGACACAGGGCTCACAATTCTTTCTCATGTAAACAAGACTCGAGCCCTGTTTTTGTTTACAAAGGTTCAATATACCAGTAAAAAATCCGTTTAGAGCTCATCTGTTTATCTTCTTATTTAATACTAGACTTTGACCCGTGCGTGCATGGGTTGGCATATAACATTTACGAAATAGATACATCGACACGCCGTATTGTTGACATTTACATAATTAAGCTTTAAGCCTACAATAATACTATTAATTTCACTACACTCTGCTTAGTTAGAAAAATCTAACTGAAAAATCTCGGGACGGGCCTTCACCACAGTTAAAACGCCTCCGATATATACACCTGTATTAATGTAGCAAAAAATTGCAGAATCGCTCCGGAACGATTTTGGAGAAAATTAATGAAGCTGAATTGTAAATAACAGTCAAATTATTCACAAAAACCCATTTTGAGGCTGTAAATATCTTTCATCTAAAAATTTAATTCTTACTAATGAAGAATTCAACACTTTTCTCCAACTTATTTCCTCGCTTTGAATTTACAGACCATGTTGACAATAGGAACTCTCGGGATTTTTCATATTAAATGCACTGAGTGAGAGTTATCACCTGTATTTCCTTCGATGAATATATGACAAATTTTTAATGAAAATTTACACTAATTGTAATATCGTTTCTGAGTTTATCCATACAAATGTCATATTTTGGAAACATAAACTAAAGAGCCTCCCGTGATTAAGCGTGAATGTAATGCGCATGCGCAAGATTGTAAAATCCAAAAAAATCAGATGATTTCCGGATTTTTTAAAGGAATTTTCTTTGATTACTAATTAGCGAAGCTTGATTGAGATAAAATAAAAACAAATTGGTTATCTTCAAGTACCAATGATTGGTAAAATATATAAAACAAAAGACAGTACTCATCCGATTTCTCGGTATTAAAGCTAAAAAAAATCGAGTCTATTATTTTAATATAGTAGTATAGATTAAGCATAAAAAGCAGTATTTACGTTTCATATATTCTTTTTAGGTTTTAAACTGAAATATTCACGTTAGCATTCAAAATGTAATCAAAATCTTTGTTTACATAGTAAAGAACAGTAAGCTCTGTAACATGCTTATAACTCAACGAATAACACTCAAACTTTGGCGATGTATTAAAAATGTCTTACTTAGGCATTATAAACATCAAAATGGGGAAAACAGTTTTGACGAAAATCGTGATCATGTACCTTTAAGAACCTAATGGCAATGAATAGAAAAAAAATAATCAAAGTAATCACAAATCAATTAATACGTCAGAATTTGAAGAATCATCTGGTATCATATTTTGGACAGTTTTTATATAATAATTATTGTGAGAAGCTCGCAATTTTTATTTATATTACAACTGAATTTCGTAATGAATATAATTATATTTCATAGGTACTGTGTAGAAAAAGTAATGCATACATTTTTTTATAGATGTGGATAATGTGGTTTAAGTTTGTTTTTGTGGATTCCTCAGATACTGATGCCTTAGTGGGTTTCCATCTTCCTGTAAGATCCAAGTTAGATAATGTAGAGTTAAATATATAACTTCTGTACATATACGTTTAAATAAGAATCAGTTAGCAAAGGAATGAAGGTTAAGACCCATGAAGTTAAAATAAATATTTTGTTATTGGTTCATGATAATAGGCAGATTTTAATAAAGGTAACCCAATCCTCGTAAAATGTTCTGATGAAAGTTGAAAAAAAAAATTATTTCAACTTAATAGACTTAAATTTCAACACTAAAAAGAAAAAAAAAATATTTTATCACACTTTTTAAGATTTTAGATAAACATAAAGTAAAGGATATTTTAGCATCAGAAAACATTCTTTTTGTTAAAAGTAAAATTTTTGTAGGCAGAAACAGTTTTATCTTGTTAATTTTATTGTCAATACCGTGTCAGGAAACTAAAACAACAAAACTATTAAATATTTTAATAAATAATAGCATTTAGGCATTCAACTGTGAGAAAAGTCAGATAAAGAGTAATTTCCCTTTAAGTACAATGTAACATAGATAAACTGTATTTTAAAAAATGGAAATTAAGGAGAAAATTGGGCTGTAAAAATATCTTGAACTTAACAATTATTCTAATTACCTCCGTGTGATTATATTCACATAAAATATATAAAACTATCTTTCAGAGGTTTTAAGGAATAAAAGGTTTTACAAAAAGGTATGACATCACAGTACACTGGCTCTACTCTAAAAAAGCAAACATATACAGTACCGATCAGACCCAACCTAACACCAGAGTGAACCCCAACTAAACCCCGGGTTTACTTTCTGGGTTTACTTTGGGTGTACTTTTTGAAAATTTGGGTCCACTCGGGGTTTACTTTGGGTTTAGTTGGGGTTTACTTTGGGTTTACTCGAGAATTGCTTTTGGAGTCAACTATACGCACTGAATTGTGAAGCAGACCTGTATTTTATCTCATCATCCTACTGCCTGTAATTCCTGCCCCTTGTATATTCCGAATACACGTGTAGCGTCTGCTTTCAGGGTTTGCTTTCTTCTGATCAGGGTTTACTCTCTGTATCCACTCTGGGTTTACTTGGGGTTTACTCTGGGTTTACTCCGGGTCCACTCTAGAAAACCCAGAGTAAACCCAGAAAGTAAACCCAGGGTTAAGTTGGGGTTTACTTTCTGTTAGGTTGGGTCTGATCGGTACTGTATGACACATGAGACAAAAATGAAATAGAATATGCAGATAATCTGTTGTGGTTATAATAAGGTTGAATAATTAAGGAAATCTTAAAAACAATGATTTGATTTTTATTTCTTATGAATATTGAATTGATAAGGCTAATATAATACTATTCTGATATGATTAAAAAAAACAAATTCCTAGTGCGTTAAACATTTGGGACACAATTAGCACTTTCAAACAAATTTTCAAAGTGTGTTTAATTTGGAAATCAAAGCTCCTTTAAATGTTTTATCCAAAAAACATACCGATGTACATCAACATTCTTCACTTTCAAACAAATTTTCAAAGTGTGTTTAATTTGGAAATCAAAGCTCCTTTAAATGTTTTCTCCAAAAAACATACCGATGTACATCAACATTCTTTTAACACACACACACGCACGCACGCACGTATATAAATATATATATATATATATATATATATATATATATATATATATATATATAAAGAGCACAGGGAAATTCACTTTTGTTGGGGCTCCACCTTCGCCCGAGGCTTGAACTCACGACCTCTGGAACCCATTCTCCTAGCAGTGAGCGGCCACCGCGCTACCCACTCGGCCATCTAGGCAAGACAAAAATCTTACTTTTGATGACGAACAGAACCTAGCGCGCTGGCCGCGCACTACACAGTCGCTTGAGATACAGGTTGAATACAGTTAAACGACAATTTTAGAGGATCGGAACGATACACATTGCATATATATACACATAATATATAATCAGCACAAACATTGCAATAACTCTCAAATTGACATATACCTGCCCATTGTGAATGATATAGATATATATAAAGCACAGGGAAATTCACTTTTATTGGAGCTCCTCATCCGTGGATATATATATATATATATATATATATATATATATATATATATATATATATATATATATATATATATATATCACGACGGAGAACTAGTCAATACTGGGAAAAGGGTTCGACCCTCCGAGGCACCGGTAGATTTTTTCCAATTTGATTTTAACTTGTATACTTATTATATCAACCGTGGGCTAAATTGCAGTATATTTTTTTTTTATTCAATTTCATTTATGACGTTTTAAGGATAATATAACATTTTTATGGTGAAAAAAAAATACGTCAAAGTTGAGGATTGGAAAATCTGAGGTTAGTGTTAATATTTATATTTCTTATTGTAAACACTGTTAAATAAGGTTGAATATGGTCTAGCATCATGGGAAACATGGAGGAGCAACCAAAACTACAGTACAATTTCCAATGAATTATTCACATTGATAACTTGAAGAACGCATCTGCATCTTTTCTTCCCATACATCACATTTATTACTTAAACTTATTTATCCATAATCAAAAATGTTCTAAATTAACGATTATAAAATCACCATTATCAAAACGAACAACCTACTGATTTGTTGTTCGTCATGTGTAAATTATTTAACTAAATGATTATGATCATACTTTAAATTTCGAAATTCCTAATCAGGATAGCTAAAAATCTCATAGTTTTTTTTAATGTTCAGCTGCATCCAACATGATGTTATATATTTAATATCATATTATCTATTTCTGCTTTTCCAAGAGACAGCAGATGCAGACTCCGAATCATGACGCCATATTTAGCGACCTAATAATTTTTGATGACATAAGAGCATAATCATTATGGATTTTTTCTTTTCTCCTTGAGCACCAGTTCTTCTTTTGCTTAGTTACACACGGGTACATCACACAGTTCCCACCTTCTGCTTGGATCTGTTGTGTAACACCAAGGCCGAGGTTCCTGGTCCGGATTTCGGCAATAGTTTTCCTAGAAAAATTAAAAGTAAAATGATCATTTTTTTTTTTTTTTTTGCTAAACCAATTACACATATTACAAAATAGTTAATTTTGAGGTAACAAACTTAACAACAATAATCATGCTATAATTATTAGACATTTTGAAGAGAACGATTATGTGCGGAAACTCATTAGAAATGAATTTAAAAATTTCGTTGTATAATGCAAGAAATCTGTCTATAAATGCATTAAATTTGGCTTTAAGAGACGCGTTTCTGTCTTCTAACTGAGATTATTATATTTATCATGGATTCTTGGCATCCACTGAAAGTATTTCTATTAAGCGACGGCTTATTTCGTTAAACTTATTTTTCTCATATTTTACGATTTTTCTTTCAGTTTTACATAAGGCTCCTAAAAATGACTCGTTTTTGTCTGGGTCTTATATTTTACAAAACGAAAATTGCATTAAATCAATAAAGATTGTCAGTTTTATTAGAATTGGTTCATTATACCCAAACGTACACTTAACATTTAATATTAAATAGATCAATAATGTAAACTGAAAGGAGACATAAGATACCTCAAGATCAATGAAACTATGGTTATGTGGACTAGTGGTGTCCCACCGCTGACAGGATCTATTGTTTATTGTCACATTCACAGTCCCCCAGTATCTTTCACCCATTGTATCATTTGCTGCAGTACACACTAAAATTCAAGATTTTAAAATCAATTTAAGAATTCTTTGTAATTAATCTTCACTTAAAAGATCTGAAACAAAACAAGAGAAAAGGGAATATTTATGTTTTCATTTTTTTCATTGATGTTTCTATTTTGTTTCATCAACTCATATAACCCTTGATAATAGAAAACGTTACAGTGACTAAATGTAACATCTAAACAAAACACGAACCTTGACATTTAAACATTGGTTTCTCCCATTGGCCGTTTGCCAAACACGTGACTTGATTTCCACCGACTGGAACAGTTCCATTTGCGCATGTATACTTTCTTTTCTCTCCTACGTAGCTTTCCGAAGAAAAAAATCCACCATTGTAAAGGCTAGCATGAAGACTGGCGCTATAACCGTAATGCACTGGTAGGGGTTCTCCTAAGCATCCTAAAAAAATTGAATGACATTTAAAAATACATTCTGCTATATATCTATTATATTTTTATATTCTAATACAATAAAATTAGAAACTCTTTTGAAAACACTATATCTATTTCAAAAATAGAACATATAACCGTAAAAAGGAGAAATCTAAATTATCACAAAGGCAGTATAGTGTACTCTGACTATTAAATTTCTTGATGGACATTGATGGTAACCTAAAAACAAAACGTTATGTTAAACGCCATATCTTCAATTTTTCTATGGTCAAGACAACTTTCCTTACTTATGTAGCAATATACCTTCATCACCTGCATATGGTGTTCTTGTCTTTCAGTTAATTCGATACGCAAGGGCATGTTTCTTCGTATGAACAGTTTTCGTCTTAGAAACTGTTCATACGAAGAGCACGCCCTTGTCCTTGAGCAAGCTACTGACAAACAAGTTGATAAAACAGGACTGTCAACAGTCTCGTTTGAAGTCATCTTTTCGTAAGTTCTATGGTCGATACAACGACCTTGTCAGCAAATACAATCTTCCACTGGGTCGCATGTTGACTGATGTTTTTCATACTAATTGTTAGACCATAATTAATCACCTAATTGTCTACGGACTTTTCCGGTTTTTTCCTGATTACAGCAAAGAGCACACGACGTGTGTGATCGGTCAGCAGAGGATGCTCACTACTTCTAGGCACCTGATCCTACCTCTATTTTTTGGAGGTCCGTGTTGCTGCTTTCATTTTGTATTTAGTTTTATGGATTTTTGTGATGGTTGACGGTTTGTTATTGTCATTTTTTCACTTACAAAATGAACAAGATATACGTTGAAATATAGATTATATAAAGGGACAATCAGGTAAGGAAACTTTGAAATTCAAAGTACATGTAGTCACTCACATACTTGTTATAACGCAAGCAAATCCTCCTAAAGATAAGGGAATGCATCTTTTACCCGAATGACAACTAGTATTGCTACAACGTCCAGCCAAGGACTGTATTTCCTTAAAAAAGAACAAGATTTAAATAAAAAACAACTTTTTAAATTAATATGATTCAGTTTTGAAGTTCAACTATGTGTTTCTCTGCAAACAAACTTCTTTTAAATGATATATATTGATTTCTAAAAATATTACTGGTATTGACTTATTTTTTTCTTAGAATATTGAGATATCTAACCAGAACAATCAGAAAAAACATGTTTAAAAAATTGAACAAACCTGTGAAAAAGAGTTTCTAGAGACGTATATAAAATCCCCCGTTTCGTCCGAATTTTCCTTGACTTGAACAATATCGGTCTCCTGTTGTGAATTCAGCTCACACAACAATCGATTTACGCTAAAATTGACCGAGAGACAATCGGTGTGAACGTAACATGATTTGAAACACTGTTTAAATTCGATTAGTTCTTCACGTTTAAAAGTGTAACCTGTAAGGCGTCGACCAGATCGAACAAAAGCAATCCACATCATGAAAATTACATGTTTTTTTAGATCCATTTTAAAAAAAAGTCACGTTGACATGAATTCAGTAAAGCATTTGGTCGCTTTATCAGTTTCGATCGCTCATCAACTGCCACTGGGGTATATACACCGGCCGAGAAAGTTACGGTTGCTTGCTTTGCAATCGAGACATTCAGGTTGCACAGATTTCTAAATGCATAAACTACACATTGTAGTAACATGTTCATGCATACTTTGTAAATAAAAAAAACTAAAATAATTAAAATATAAAATATGGTATTCTTCGAAAGAATGTCCAAGGTATCAGCATTATCTTGCACAGATAGCGCTACCTTACTTACGTGCAAATTGAACACGTGTGTCGTTCATACAGAATGCATAAAGTCTGCGTCTTATTGTAGACCCCGGTCGCAATATATTTATATATAGTAGATAAGCAATTGTAAATTCAAGAAAGTTGAAACGTAACATCGTTTTCATATGTTTCTACAAAAACATCCAGTTTTCTAAGGTCCATCATGCCACTGCACGATCTACTTAAATGCGTGGTTTGTACATGTGCGATGTTACAGCAGTACGACACAGAAAAATGTTCTACAGTGATAGAGGGTTTTTGATATATGTGTGCCTGATATATATCATAATTATATGTCATTCAAAACGTGTTTCTACATATCTTCCCGTCCAAAGTAATGTGTTTGGGTGAATGAAGTACCTGAATGCGGCGAAGCATGAATAGTGATGTCGGTCTTACATAGGGGGTCTTTAGCGATAAGCGTAACAATAGGAATCGAAATTAATTTGGCGGTTGTCAGAGATAAAAGGAAAATAACGCGCATTTTGATTTCATATCAGCTCTAAACACATTACCTGGCTCCGTTTTTAGCGCAACTGAACCGAAGGCTCAAGTGAGCTTTTCCGATCAAAATTTGTTCTTTGTCTTTCATCGTTGTCGGCGTTGTTGTCTTCAACTTTTCACATTTTGTCTTCTCCAGAACTACTTAGCAAATCAACATAACTTGGTATAGAGTATCATTGGATGAAGGTGATTTAAGTTTGTTTAAATGGAAATGTCCTCTTGAAAGGGGAAAGATTTAGAAATATTGAAATTTTATTTGTACCTTAAATATGTCTTTTATATAGACACATTTAATTAGTTTTGTAGCATTAAAGAAACAGTACAACTCAAAACACGTGTGAATAACAGGTTTACCCATTGTCTCGTTAGGAAATAAGAAATAACGTTGATTGTAAAAGTTGAAATACATAAAAATCCCTTTCACATACTTAATTAACGTAATTATGAGCCTCCGAAAATTTAAGGGTCGTACAAACCGGAAAAATTTTATATTGTTTATTGGTACCACGTGGATTTTGATTGACAGTAATTGACACTTGCTGAAAACTACAAGATCTTCATCCGACTACGATCACCAGGTATACGAGGTAAATAGGAACTCTTTAAACATAGGGCATCATTACCAATTTCGGTTCATTTTAAAATGAACAAATTATGTCAAATAACCCCTCAGGCGGTCTCGCTTACAAAAATGAATTTAGGTGGTAGCAACTCCAGTGATAAACACGCAAAATACATGCTTACAAAATAATAATTGTGGTTATTTTAAAACCTTCGAACAATTTTTACCTGGGATAGGAAGAAAAGAAATATTTCTATCAACAAATATGTTTAGGAAAATCTTTTCAAGTCCTGCATGTCTTTTGTTTACAGTAAATACGCATGCGTAATAGTATAGAATTCTGAACCCCGTAACACGTTGCGATGTAAATATATGTATGGGTTATACGTAATTATTTTTCATGAAAAAATTAGATTTATTTCATGGAAAAGTTTGTAATTTTCTGAAAGTTTATACATTCATGAGTAGTACAAAAATACCGAAGCAGATCGGAAATTTATTATAAGGACGTTGTATACTCAGGGTTTGAGTTCTCAAATTCGGATTGTTATAAAGTCCAATGTCATGAGTAAAATTTGTTTTAAACACTTAAAGTATTCATGAAATGATTTATTATTGACAAACCATTCGATATTTTTACTCTATTATGGAATTAGGCTCAATCAAAAGTGGGCTTTTAGCAAAACAGAGGAAATTCGGACTAAAATTTTCAGATTTTGTTTTTCAATGAAATAATTTTGGTAGTCTGTAATATTTAAAGTTAAGATTTTATTTGTTAGTCAACATAATTTTGCATATTTTCTGTTGTTTTATCTCAATTTTGCGTTTAGAAATTCGAATGGCACACACTACAACAATATTGAAAAATGCTTAAGAACTATAAAAGAGACCATATCTCAAAAAATTGATCATTGACCTCATATAAATTTATGCCTGCAGAGTAAGGTCAAAATACCTAGTTTAATGCTATTATAATTTGGTATTATCATCATTTAGGTTGTTGTAAAATTGAATAAAAAAAGGGTAGGAATTTGAAAACGGATATAGGAAATTCGGACTGGAATATTCATAAAAATTGTGAATGAAAACGTAATGCTTTGTGTCTGTTTAGTGTCACAGCCATTCATAAACTGTATTTCATTTTTAAAAGAGTTTAGCTATTTGTATCATTTTCTAGGAAAATTTTAATCAATGTATAAAATCTTTAGGGGCTTTTCTTAAATTTTCAAAAAATATTTAATGGTCATTATCTCAAAAAGTAGGTCATTGACCTACAGTTTTGAAAGTGATAGATAGCACTACCATGATAGGTCTTTAACACACAATAGATGGTTTTTCATTATCATCAGTGGAATTTTTTTTTTCATTCTGAGTAAACGTATACCTTAAGTCGTTTTTTTTTATTAGATGCGCCTTACTGTCTCATTAATATTACCATCATGATTCAACAAACTGCTTAGCTTGAACTGGGAAAGGGGTTCAACCCTGCGATACACCAGTAGAAATTTTTTTTTAAGATTTTATCTTAACTTGTTTACTTATTCCATTATATCCACCGTGGGCTAAATTACAGTAATCCTTTTTTTATTTTATTTCCTTTATACAGTTTAAAGGATAATCTAAGATCTTTATGATAAAAAAAATACTTCGAGGCTGAGAATTGGGAAACCTTATGTTAGTGTTTATATTCATATTTCTTAAAATTTGTGAACACTGTTTATGGTTTAATATGGTCTAGCATCATGGAGAACAGGGAGGAACAACAAAAATTATAATTTTCCAATAAATTATTAACATTGATAACTTGACGAATGCATATTCTTTCCCAAACATCACATTCATTACATAAACTTATTTATCCATAATTGAAGATGTTCCAAATTAACGATTATTAAATCACGATCATTAATATGAACAACCTGAATCCTCCATCTGTATTAAGTAAACTAAAAACAAAAAGATGTATATTGCACTCTGCCACTGTTGTGAATGTATTTTTATCCCAAATAAAATTACAAATAAAACCAGATGTAGTAGATTTATTATGAAAGAATTGTATTTGATATAATTTGCCACGATCTTTTTTATAAACTTTTAAGCGGCATATATCGATTATTTCCCCTTTAACGATTAAATAAAGAGTTAAAAATTGAAGGACGAGTGACCACAAATTTGCGCAGTTATTTTGATATTTTGAAATGCAAATCTCAATAAACCTTTGAACTGTTATTCGTCGTGTGTAAATTATTAAACTAAATGATCTTATCAACAATACTTTTCATTGCGAAATTGCTAATCAGGATATCTTATAGTCTCATGAGTTTTCTTTTCAATGTTCAACTGCATCCAACATGATTTTAATATTGTATGATCAATTTCTGCTTCTTTCAAGAGACAGCAGATGAAGACTCCGAACCGTGACGCGAGGAAATGTTTAAATCCATAATTAATTAGCGACCTGATAATTGTTTATGACGTGACGTATGAGCTTAATGACTCTGGATTATTTTTTTTCTCCTTATGCACCAGTTCTTCAATTGCTTAGTTACACACGGGTACATCAGACAGTTCAAACTTGCTGTCTGGAACACTAAGTAGTGTAACACCAAGGTCAAGGTTCCTGGACCATATTTCGGCAATATAGTTTTCCTAGAATAATAAAAATAAAACGGTCCTTTTGTTACTTTTACACATATTACAAAATGGATAGTTTTAAGGTGACAGACTTAACAACAACAATTAAGCTATAATTATTAGACATTTTTTAGAGAGAGATTATGTGCGGAAATCATTACCACTGATGTAAAAATTTCGTAGTATAATGCATAAGATCTGTCTATTAAATACATTAAATTTAGCTTTAAAGGGGCATTGTCGCGATTTTGGTCAAAATGTTTTTTTTTGATTTTAATATTTACAATGCTTCAGAAAGGCATTTTAAATAGGCAACTGAAGTTTGAGTGTCATTTGTTATAAGCGAGTTACAAAGTTTGAATTTCTTCACTTCTTAAACAAAGCGTTTGTTTACATTTTGGATGTTGAAGCAAAAATTTCAGTTTAACTAAAACGAATGTGTTAAACGTTAGATACTGTTGACTCTCAAATTTTATGGGATCATTAAAATGCATTTCAAAAGCATTGTAAATAATAAAAACATAAAAATAGAATTTGACCAGTTTCGTGACCATGCCCCTTTAAGATTCGCATTTCCGTCTTCTAAGTGCTATAATTATATTTATCACGGATTCTTGGCATCCACTGTGGTGAAGAGTTTCTTTTTTTTTAAATGAACCGGTTCTATTTTTTATAAATCACACCCTTGAAAACAATCACATTAAATGTTTGTACCATAATTAAAGTGTATGTTAGATGGAATAAAAAGATAATTTAATTCTTTTCAATTTTACGGGTACAATTAGAACCATTTTAACAAAATCTTGGACTTTCGGTAGGACGTAACTATCCATTTCTTGCGTCGAAACAAGTTAAGAAATGACGCTTGTTTCAAGGTAAATATGCATCGATCGCAAAGTCTTTACTTAGAAGCCAGACAAATCTTGTTGATTTCAAAGAGCAATGACTGAGTGGCCAGCAATAAATAAAGATAGGCGTACGTCACATTGCTGTTTTACACAACAGCTCAAAGTCCAAGCTCTTGTTAAAATGGTTCTATATTGTTTGTACGACTGCTTTTCGTAATGCACCTATAGTATTTCGATACGCAATTTGTTTTTGCGTTTACAAAACTTATTTTGGTGTTTCTTTCAGTTTTACTGAAGGCTCCTAAACATGACTCGTTCTGGGCATTATACTTACAAAACGAAAATTGCATTAAATCAATAAAGATTGTCAGCTTTATTTAGAATTAATTCATTATATCCAAACGTACACTCAACATTTAATATTAAATAGATCAATAATGTTAGATGGAAGGAGACATAATTACCTGAAGATCAAGTAAACTATTGCTATGTGGACTAGTGGTATCCCACCGCTGACAGGATCTATTATTTATTTTGACATTCACAGCCCCCCCCCCCCAGTATTGTTCACCCATAGTATAATTTGCTGCAGTACACACTAAAATACAAGGTTTTAAAATCGATGATAGACTTGTTCGTCATTTTATCACTTTAATTAAAAATCTGAAACAAAAAAGAGAAAAAGGGAACATTTATTTTTCTATCTTTCTCATATATGTTCCTTATTTCAACACTACACATAATCCTTAAAAATAGCAAACGCTTCAACGAGTAACATCTGGACAAAAAATCAACCTTGACATTTAAACTGTGGTTTCTCCCATTGGCCGGTCGCCAAACACCTGATGTCTTCCGACCCGAATAGTTCCATTTGCGCTTGTATAATTTCTTTTTTCTCCTACGTAGCTTTCTAGAGAAAAGAATCAACCATTGTGAAGATTACCTGGAAGACTAGCTCTATAACCGTAACGCACTGGTAAGGGCTCTCCTAAACATCCTAACAAATTGAATGACATTAAAAAATATATTCTTTTATATATCTATTATATCTATATATTTTAATACAATAAAATTAGAAATTCTTTTGAAAACACTATATCTATTTCAAAAGAAGAGGAATATATAACAGTAAAAAAGGTTTAACGCATCATATGTCATCACCTATTAATTTAAAGGTCATCCGGAAATTGCACATGTAAACACATCGAGTTGTCTTGGACATTGGTTTAGTGTCACGTGAGTGCAATTTCTTTCTAAAAATAGTTACAATGAGATTGACACACTGATAAAAGAATTTGAATTAAAAGCTATTCGATGTCTGTGGTAAGAAATATGCACTCATAGAGAATGCATCTTTAAAAGTTTATAGTTCTTGAAGATCGTGTTTCAATGCAAGGTTTCTGGCTCACAATGTATGCCACGCCGCAGTATTTACATGTACATTCCCCTGCGCTTGCGTTGCTATGAAGCGGATGGAAAACTCAATATTGTTGTGTTTGCCCAACACGTTATTCTACATTTCTCTTTCTTATTTGATTTATCTACTTTGGAACACCGTATTTTTTCAAAAGTTCACCTTTTCATATGATATATAAAATAAGTTGAAATCATGTAAAAATTCGAAATTTGCTGAAACATGGCATTTGTGCGTCACCATGCCCCTTTAATGACTTATTTTTTTTCTTAACATATTGAAATTTAACAGACCTGTGGAAAAGAAATTCCTAAGACGTAAATAAAATTCTCCGTTTCTTCGGAATTTTCAGTGACTTGGACATAATCGGTTTCCTGTTGTCAATTCAGCTCACACAACAGTCGATTTCTGCTAAAAATTGACCGAGAGACAATCGGTGTGAACGTAACATGATTTTTTAAAAACACTGTTTTAATCCGATTAGTTTTTCACGTTTAAAAGAGTAACGTGCAAGTCGTCGACCAGATCGTACAAAAGCAATCCACATCATGAACATTACATGGTTTCTTAGATCCATTTTAAGAAATGACTTTATTTCATCAAATTCTTCTTTCGTAATGATCTTTTCTTTTTAAGGTCAGATGCGACCTATCTTCCTATAAAGTGCTCAATTGAAAATGTATAGCATGGCTTTATTTATAAGCATTCAAATGCATTTTGCATGCTGTATTTTAAGGAAAATTCGATATACATTAGCTCCAAAAAGAGCGTTGTAATCTACCCTGAATTTTTGGAAATTAACAGGTTAAATAAAAAAAAAATAAAAAATAAAATATCAAGGAAAATTAAATAAAATTGAGGAGCGTCTCGTGATTCCTTAATGCTGACATGGATTCATTTAAGCATTTGCTCGTTTGATCAGTTTAAATCCCTCATCTTCTGTCGCTGGGTTACATAATTATACCGGCCGAGAAAGTTACAATGGACAATTTTACCATTTGGCAAGAGAAACTGAAACTTGTTGGAAAAATTCTCAGGTAGTGTAGCAAAGGTTGTATAGTTTTGTCAAATCGAGGGTCTCTGAGGAAGGGTGGTGCCACAAAAGTGACGAGTTTTATATAAGAATAGAGAAAATTTTTCTTAAAAATACTGAAGAAACAAAAGAAAAGTGGTTTGAATTTTAACATAGAAATATGTGGAAAAAAATAGGAAGATGTTTTCACTTTTTGTGCAAGATTAACTCTACTAAATTATCAAGATATTTTGAATTAGATATTGCAATGCTGATTTGATCAGAGCTTTGGCTATTGTTGCTTACGTGAGCGATATGGCCCACAGACCTCTTGTCAAAATTAAGGATTTGAATAATGTTGCAATCAATACTACCTATAAAACAAAACAGTGTTGTTATGACCTGACAAAAGGCCCAAAAGACTCGTAAATTGCGCTCTCGGTAAATATAAATAATTAAAGCTTTACACGCTATTCTCTTTATTTGTAGAATGCATTTTTGATTGAAAATATATAATGGAAAATAAAAAAAAACAGGGTACTTTATAAAGATGCTTTTTTGATCGATACCTTGATAAAAAATGACCACCAGGGAATTTTGAAGTAAATTTCGAAATGTAATTGTCCTTAAATTAGGTCTTGAAAAACATGGTTTGTCTTTGTTAAACATAACACCGTAACTCCTCTATTAATTTTTTTATCTTTTTGAAGTCAAATTCATAGAGTTCTCCTAAGCTGGAAACATATTACTTAGGGATATCTAAAAATGTACGTTTTACTTTGTATTTTCAGGATAATTCTTGCACTGAATTATCAGAATACTTTCTCAAATAATATATTTACTAACATTTACATGTATTATTTGTTTGTAAATACATGTAAAACAACAACCTCCGTAGGCAACTACGGAAACTACTAAAAGAAATGGAAGTGCAGCATATTTATTCTTCGTTTGGAATGATATTTAGGACGAATGATTAACTAATCAAGCGCTTATATATGTATAACGTTCTCTGAATTTTGACATCCATTTCCATTTCAACAAATATGGAGTCTACGCTAAGATTATGCCTTCGTGCAATTTAAAATTTACATCAGATAATCTTAAATCCACTCCAGGACCATCTTTAAAAGCTTAGAGATGATTACTAATGTGATGATTAGAACAAATTAAAAATATTTGTGAATACGCCATTTGCTTTTTGCCTTTAACACTGTGCTGGATAATTATGCCAATGCCAAGGTAGCAATTGCACCTGTCTAAGCTTAATATATCGAAAAATTCAAAAATGAATATATGCCATATGAAAAACCACTGCTTAAGGATATTTTATCCACCTTTATCATTTTATCTCACCTGTTAGGTGAAATACTTACCTTTAAAAAATTCATACAGGAAAACACCTTTTCAAAGAGAGAAAACCATTTAAATATAGAGTATTTTCTATAAGAATTAAAATTCCGATATGATTTGAACAAAACTCTAAAAGGGTTTTAAATCCAATAGGAAATCTTAATTTCCTATAAGAAAATTGCTTGTCTGAATAAAAATCCCACTAAAAATTACCTTTTTCTTATAGAAAATTTATGTCCTACAAGATTTTTTAAAAATCCTATTCGAGTTTGAATATTTCCTATAGGAAAATTTGTTCTCCTATGGTTAATTATTTTGAATAGTAAATATCTTTATCTCACCTATCAGGTGAAATACACAAAAGACAAAAGTGCTTATATAATTTCTAGACAAAGGTCCCTCGTTCGGAATACCTAAACATGTGTATGAAGTTTTAGGAAACTGTATCTTAAGCAAGTGCAAAAATGTCACCTTGCAGTGGCTTAATTATCCCGCACAGTGTTCTCTATAAAGTTTAATTTTCGATTTTCCTTTAGTTAACTTCTAGTATAATTCAGTATGTGGATAATTGGGTTACCTATCATTAAGACAATCACAGGAGTCGTTTTGTTCTTTCAAACCTTATTCTTATTGTAGATGGCATCAAAGGATAGTACTCAGTCTAATACATGTATATTAATAAAGTTCAAGTTATGTTGCTAGCACTGTTGTAACATTGCTGAAGGTCAAGATCACATTTGGATTTTTGATAATGATGTTTCAAAACCATGAATTTTGTTATCTATGTACAAACAGGTATTTCACACAATTCCCATCGAACACTCGGATCAACTGTGTAACACCAAGGTCGACTGGTTTGGTCAGGGTTGCGGCAAAAATTTTCCTGTCATAAAAAGAAACACCTTTAGCACAATTAAAAGAGCATGTTACACTTCAATCCTTTTCATTACTGCGTTTTTGATAAGAATCATAACACAAACTTCTTACAAAACAATGTATGTTGTACCCTCAACAAAACGACACTACAAGCTTTAAAATCACTAGACAAAATCATACGTTAAAAATACTTGGAAAAGTATATCCATTATATGACACACGATAACCAATCAAAGTTCATTGCTAGGCAAGGATTAAAAAGCATACACGAAGTATTATGCATGCTAGTCATTTTAAGTACGTAAACTCCAATACGTAAGGATATCTATCTATCTATCTATCTATCTATCTATCTATCTATCTATCTATCTACATCTATCTATCTATCTATCTATCTATCTATCTATCTATCTATCTATCTATCTATCTATCTATCTATCTATCTATCTATCTATCTATCTATCTATCGATCTGTATGTCTGTCTCTACGTCCGTCTCTCTGTTCGTTTCTCCACCCGCCTGTCTCTCAAAACGGGTTGTTATATTTTTCATTATTTTCTCGTTCATCTACACGTTTCCTTTGAGCAAAGCTACAATGTACCAAGACAAACATTTTGATTGAACTAGACGTTCAAATTACCGAAGAAACACGCAGAGGTTACATAACCGATATATTTTTGGCAGTCGGCAATTATAAAACTTTATAATATCTGCTTAGGAGTTAAAAAGTATAATAAATTGATTTCTCGCCTAGTTAATCAATATTTGCTCCGTTTAAATCCACAAAACACAATGAAAACACAAATAGAACTCATAACGCGTTTTAAAAAGTCATATTCAAGTTTCAAGTATTTTGAATACAGATATTAATCTTTGTCATGTATTTTACAATAGTATTTTATGTACATACATGTCTAACATACTGTGGAAAGAAGAAAGTTTTATACATCATTTTTGTTTGTGACTTGGACCTGATAGATTACCTCGAGAGTAAGGAAACTATGGCTATGCGGAGTAGTAGTCTCCCATCGCTGACAAGTTTTACCGGTTACTGTCACGTTCACCGTCCCCCAGTATTGCTCTCCCTTAGGGTCACTTGTTTCGGTGCAGACTAAAATACATGTACACGAAAATAACTATCTATAGAAATGTTTGCTGTGGAATTAGTCAATTTTGCTGATTTTTTTTGGTGGGGAGGGTTTTTTTTAGGGGGGGGGGGGGGGTCATACTTCAATCTTTATTTAACGAGGCCGAGTACAGAACGAGTACGCACGCTTTCGCGCAGCGTTTCATTTGTATTGTGACGTCATCTTTTTGCTTGGTTGACGCCATGGCGTGATAGTTTCAACTGCACAGATATTCAGCGAAAATTGTTGAAAACATCTCGTTTGATGCTTAAAAATAATGTTATATTGAGGAATAAACATAAATGTCTCGAAGTATAAGCTATATTTGGGCTCGGGTCGAAAACGTTAAGAGGGTTCAGCAAGCCTAGCCTTCTGTCACGTTTTCTTAACCCGCCTAAATATAGCTAAATTCATATATTTCAGACAGTAACCATGTATTTTATATCAATGACCCTTAATATGTGATGTTATATATTTTTTATTACTTAAATATGTCTGAATGTTTTAATAATACTATTTATATCACCTTTTCCGCTTTTGTCAAATAAAAAATAGCCATTATCTGACGAATCTGGGAAATTGGGCATACAAAAATCAACTTTGATAAGACCCCTGGAACAAACCAGGAGGTAAAAGGTTTTTTTTATTTGACTATTAGATGCCTTTTAGCAATAACTTTAATATGTAGAACAGAAAAAGAAATCCCTAGGGCAGAAGTTTTGAAAAAATGTAAAAAATATGCAAAATTGATACATTTCAAGCAAAATCCCATAGGGTCCTATGTTAAAGATTAACACACTTTGAGATGACCTCCTAAACAAACGGTGTGGTAAATGTCTTATTTTTTAATCTTAAAATAATAATTATATCAGTAGAAATTCATGTAAAAAGTTTCATCCAAAAATCTAGGGCAGAACAAATTAGACCCGGCCTCGTTAAATGGGTTGGGTTTAATTATTGTTCTTGCATAAAAAAATCAATATCAAATAAAGTTACTCAAACCTTGGCATATGAATTGTGGTTTCTCCCATTGGCCATTCGCTAAACACGTGACCTGATTTCCGCCGACTGGAACTGTTCCATTTGCGCATGTATAATTTCTTTTCTCTCCTACGTAGCTTTCTGGAGAAAAGAATCCACCATTGTGAAGATTACCGGGCAGACTAGCGCTATAACCGTAACGCACTGGTTGGGGCTCTCCAAAACATCCTTAAGTGATACATGAGTACATTTTACAATGGTGATGGCGACGTTAAAAAAAGTTAAAACCTTTGTTCTGATTTAATGTAGAAACTTGGTTTGTGTCACTGAATTTTAAAAGCAAGTTAACAATCGATAGTAGTTTAGATACATATGTATTTAAATTAAGAAGACCGTGCATATGTTGAGGAGTACTTTATGTCAGAGAGGAGTCAGAACTAGAAAAGCAGTAGACAGTAAAAATATCATTTTATTAATATATATAATGTAGTGTCAATTATACCGATGTATTTTTTATGGAAATTTTCAAATAAAGCATGGTTAGCCATTAGATGTCCGTTTAGTCATGCTATTTTGTTCTTTGTGCGGACGATCTTAAGTTAGTAACTTTGTCCCAGCAAAAGAGGTAAGTGCTTAATATGTAAAGAACATGTTTGACGGGGGGGGGGGGGGTGTTGTTAGTACAATCTTTATATACTCATGTTTCTTGTATCGGAATTCCGATGTTAAAATAAAAACAAACCAAAAATACATGTACAATGAGTCTTTCCATACAATTATACATTCTCTAAATGGTTTTTGTCCTCAACTACGCATTTACAAGGGATCCAATAAAATAAGCATTCAAATGTTGCAAACAAAAATCAATAATTCAAATGAGACTTTCAAGGATCACAATTCTTGATTGTAGGGCTTCGTATTTATTCCGTGTTTGTTCTGGCTTAGTTTCAATTCATAAACGAAATATATACATGATATGGGTCAAATTTGGCCCCCATATATATTTCGACATTTTTAAAATTGTTTCTGGCACTTTCGATAGTTTTTTTTAGAAGAGTTGATGACTATGCAAGATATATTTTGTACACACTTTTTTATTCATTTGCTCTCGCTGGCAGTATATGGCGTCAGAAGTTCGGTAGAAACTAATAAATATTAAATTATCCTATACAATAGATATTTATAGTTCCATCTAATGGTATATCATTTGAAAAAAAAACCCATTGCAAAGCCTGGACATAGACGTCGACAGCATATCTCTAAAATATTTTCTTCCATAATCGTTATTCAAGAACATACAATTGTTTCAAAATTTAAAGGATAGCAAAGCTGACGGGTTTTACTACAAATCGATTTAAGCTGAGTTTGTAGCAAAATATAATATCAAAATGAAATCTTACTTAGTTGTAAGTGCTTGTCGAATATCAGATCATTAATTAAATTTTCCTTTGTTATTTAACCTGTAATCTTCATTGAAGCAAATTAAACAATCATGATAATTATACTTTTCAAATTATTCAAAGAATGTTTTAATAATTATGTATCGTCCAGACTGAAGCGGATTTTAGCAAATCAATTGTTTTCTTTTTGGACATCGGTAAAGTTGAAAGTCATCTAATTCCATGAAAGATTTTCACACTTGCATCTTATCAACAATGAAAGCCTTAATATGAGGTATATATCACCAATGTTAACCCTTTGAAAGCGCTGAGCATCACTCAGCGCTTTATTGTCGTTATTATTAGACTTCTACTTCCGGTGCATCGAATAACTGCCCCTTTTAGCAGAAATATAAATTATTTAAACTAGTTAGGGAACCAGTTTCAATGGTTTACACGCATAACTGCAAGGGGTTTTGTGAATCTAATGTTCAGGGCTTACTAACATCATTGCAGTGGCTGCTACGCAGTGATTAGTCACACCGAGTGCTGATTGATTAAATTGTGATGAAATTTCAAATGCACTTGTGTAAATTGGAATTCTGGGAAGGAATTACTAGACAGTCAGTGTTAAAAAAATTCGAAGAAGTTATGAAACTGGTTAGTTTTTTTTTAGGTCAAAGTGTCCATCGTCGCATTGTATACATGTACACTGCTACACACTTGTCTCCTCACATCCAGTTATAAAAATATATGTATATCGGCATATTATTATTGAAACTATTTATATCCTGTTTTTTATAGAGGGGTTTCTGGTTTATGTGGGGGTTTCTTGTAACCTAAAATTTATATTACACTGGCTGACTTTCTAAGCTTTTAAAAAAGCTAATCTTGTGAGAAAATATAGTGCGTAAACAGAAGCTGAAATATAGAAAAGCTAAATTCAGCTAAATGCAGTACATATGTACAAGAAGATTCAGAACATTAATTATTATGGTCAATGTATATAAAAAATGTATATATTTAAAGATAATAAACTTATAACAACAATATAAAAGTGCAAACATTAGGCAAACAAACGTATTTGTTTTCCCTCGGACTGAAATGTCATACTTTCATTGGATTAAACATGACACGCGATTGCCTCATATATCTCTATGTAAGTTCTTTGAGGATTTATATTAGGCAATATGGCCGTCATTGGCCGCCGCCTCACCTACTCATCTCGATATATCATATTATTTAACACAGAAGTCGTGTTCAGTAAGTCCTTAAGATATTTAGAGTAGTTACCCTTTGGAATTATTTTTAAATTAGAGTAGTTGCCCTTTGAATATTGACGTCACATTATTATGTCTGGAGCAGAGCAAAATGGCAGCGTCGAAATTTGCTCAAATCTCTGCGGAGGTTTAAAATTGAATAGCAACAAAACATTGTTAGTAATATGGGTGAAGCGAAGATTTTTTAAGTGTATTTGAAAGGTGGTATTGATAATTTTTAATAGTTTAAATGAGTTTAACTGGACGAGATGTAATACATCTTGTACATGGCTTTGCGTAGATCACCGCTATTTGTGAATGAATATGTCGCTTGATAGTCCGAGGGAAAACAAAACACTTATTAGGTTACATGTAGTTACTGACTCACTACGAAAATATATTGGGTTGATCAATCTCATAGATGGCTCGGCTTCGCCTCGCCATTTATGAGATTGATCAACCCAATATATTTCCGTAGTGAGTCAGTAACTAACCTAATAAGTAATATTACATGTAACACGTCGCACACAAGGTCCAGATGTAAAATAAAGTGTAACAAATTAAGGGCTTTTATATAACATGATTCAGACAAGTGTCTGTTTACAAGTCGTATTTAGATTCGATTTAAATAAACCTAAGTGTATATAATAAATCATACTATACATGTATATTTAAAGGAAACCTAAAATCGACCAAATTTTCTTAATCAAAATTAATTTAAATTGAATAATGATACATTTGGATGAGTACAACTTCAATGCCATTTTGACTCTTCTGGGCTTGGATACTTTCAATTGATATTAATTAACATTATGCCAATAAGTCTCATTTCCAACTAAGCTTGAACAAAGTAACTTTCCTTTAGAACCAAGCTAGGTTAGCGCTTTTCAGTACTTTGATTAAATAATACACTGGGATGACTTTCTAGTCAATTGTTTTTAATTGTTGCAAAAACTTTTCATTAAAAAACCTAAGTTTCACTGGATTGGGAAAAACATAATTTTAGAATGTTATTTCATGTGTATGAAGTACGTAGTTAGTAAAATTATGGTGCGAATAAACAATGCTCGTACGAATGGACTAAATACTGTCACCTCAAAGATTAAAAGAGGGAAGGTGGGGGAGGGGGCGACACACAGGATTTCTTTGAAAAGTGACAAAACACTGTGCTGGATATTTCTGCTAGTGCCAAGGTGGCATTTTCGCACCTGTTTAAGCTGCATGTATCGAAAAATTCAAAATACCCTATGATAGACCATTGCTTAAAGAGTTAACAACCACTTTTGTTATTATTGTATCTCAATTGTCAGGTGAGATATTTACCTTTCAAAAATAAATTCCTAAAGGAAAATAATTTTTCCTATAGGAACACAATATTCCTTTAGGTAATTTCAAATTTCCTATCGGAATACAAGAATTTCTAATAGGAATTTAAATTCCGATAGGAAAACTTAATATATATCCTTTAGGAAAACTACATGTCTGAACCAAATTTCTACAAAAAATAACATTCTCCTATAGTATAGGAAATATAACTTCCATAGGACTTTTTAAAAATCCTATTGGATTGTCAATATTTCCTGTAGGAGAATCAATTCTCATATGTGAATTATTATTTTCTGATGGGATACTAATTATTAAAGGTAGATATCTCACCTGTCGGGTGAAACACACCAAAACAAAAGTGGGTATATACTCTCTAGAAAATGTTCTATCATTTGATATGTATGAATTTTTCCGAAACTGTATCTTAAACGGGTGCAAAAATGCCACTTTGGCACTGGCATAATAATCCGGCACAGTGTTCAAAGAGCGAGATTTTGCAAAAAAGTTATACGTTTATTAGAATCATTTTACAGATTAAAAAAAATCCTCTTTGATTAATCATGAAGTAAGGAAGAAAGGAATTGGTTTTTATTTTGTACTTACTTGATACAGTACAAGAATGTCCTCCCGTGGTTGAGGAAATACAACTCTGACCCAAAGGACACGGTGTATTGCCACAAGCTCCGGCCAAAGAAATGGTTTCCTAACAAGCAAGACGATCTTGATGTAGATGATTAAAAGAAAACTTTGCATTGCAACTGTTTTTATATTTTCAAATTGCAGTTTTCTTTCTACGTGTATATCATTAGAAACATATTACAAAATTTCAAAAAAGCAATTGAATTTAAGAAACACAGATTCATATGCATTTCAATACAATAAAGTTAAATTATAAAAAAAAACGTGCCTGTGAAAAAGAATTCCTGGAGATATAAATAAAATCGTCCGTTTCGCTGGTATTTTCCATAACTTTGACTGTAGCGGTCTCTGACTGTGAATTCAACTCACACAATAGTTGATTTTTACTAAAATTGATCGAGAGACAATCAGTATGAACAGAACACAGTTTTAAACACTGTTTCTGTCCAATTGGACTCTCTCTTCTAAACTCATAACCAATGAGTCGACGACCGGATCGAACTGATGCAATCCAAATCATTAGAATTAATTTTTTGAAATCCATTTTCTAATAACCTTAGTTTTGTTTCTATCTTATTTCCTCAATCCGTGTCACTCTATATCCTATGAAATTTTAAATGAACTATATATGTATGCTTCCAAAGATACAATCGATATCATTCTATCTTTATAAAGCATGTCAGAATGCTACAGTGACGAGTCCAGTAAAAGGATTTGAAAAATAGAAATTGATTGTTCTACTCTGTATTCTGCTAAGTCATTAATTACTTCTTTTGAGTTAATGGAGCATAAAATTGACCAAATGCATAAACGTAAAATAACTAAGCACTTGATACCCGGTCACCCTGTGTATAAACGCAAATTCAAACTTAATAATTTACGTAGTTACTTAAAAAAACATTCATAATAGTCATTAATTCGCATATTTGATTTATCAATATTACTAGGTATCATATAATAACCCATGAATAATTAAAGAGACGTAAAGTTATAACTATCGAACTAAATCATCATTGTATGAACGATTTATTACCATTAAAATCATTTAGATAATACCTCAACAGAGTGCATAAAACATAACACGAAAATTTGAACCGAGAGGTATCCGTAAATGTGTACATAAACCCCCCAAAAAATTCTACAAAAGAATTTTTTCCCTTACAAAATCAATTTTACCTTTATTAGATTTACCTATATTTGATTAAAGTGATAATGTGATAGTAAGAGTATTATGTCTATGTGCAGTTATTTGTTTTTTATTTTTTGTATCTTTCGTTTTGTTCAATAGAATCTTAAATTCGTATCATTCAAAGTTTTACTCTGCAAGTTAATCGAGTTCTTTTTTATCTGTAATTTCATTGGTTCATATTTACCAATTATATTGAAGCTATATGTATTTATAAGTTACCTTCTGTTCTTATTAAGTAAGAGCAGTACACCGTTTCTAGAATATATTATCCAGCCAATATTCGTTGCATCTTATGATATGTAAATTTCATATTAACTTATGTTTTACTTCTCAGTGTAAATGCTAGGGTCTGGTTTTAATTTAATTGCATTGTCAATACTAAAGTGTATTTTTGTAATTACAGTTACAATACTTGAAATGTGTCTGTAAAGTTCAAAGTTTATTTTTTTACAGTTTGCGCTGTTATTGATTTTTTTATAGAACGTATAATGTACTTGTGGTAATTTAGAGCTATTGTCTTCTCTTTCATTTTGTCAGTTTTCTCAAATAATATATTATTTTGTAGGTCAATGCATCTATATTTTCATTCTACAAATAAAGTCATCAGATACCCAGTACTCCATTTTCATTTTTCCTTGACTAAGGTGACGTGAATGAATTATAGTTTGGATATTTTTATATTCAACCAAACAAATAGAATTAAAATATGCATCCTTACTATAATTTGGGGATAATGAACAAAAATATTAATACTTATTAGAACACTAATCTACGTCTTTGAATGTACAAAAGAAAATGTTCAATTAATCAGTTTCTTTCTCTTTAAATTCCTTTTATTTGACTTGATGCATGTATTTATTTTAATCATCTAAGTAGTAACTTTTGCATCTGCAAAGGGAAAGGTCCGTATTGAAAAGATAAAATTCAAACACAGGTATCAGACACAATTGAATGAATATGCTATAATTCGTCTTTGTCCCTTTTCAAACTTTGGAAGAGGTTCTTAAGTGTATTTATTTCCCTCATAAGGATAGGGGAATAGATGGACGACTGTATTTTCTTTAGAGTTCTCTCTGTCACATCATAATTGTTTCGAAGTCTAGCATCACGTGCGTCTGTAAAGTAGTAAAACATATCTTTAAACCGATATCAAAGAAGCATGGATTAATTTTTCTTTAGAAAATTCAACTTTTCATTAAGTGTATTTCCTGTTTTGAAAGGAGGATGTCATCGTATTATTATTCCTAAAAGAAATGTTCATTTATTATATATATCATTTTTTTCTGTTTTCTTTTTTGTTTCTATAAAAGGGATTATAACATTTAGGGCTTTTTACATGCAGGATGGTAAAGAGAAAGGACCAAAGAAATCTTCAGTATAAATCATTTTGTCATCAATATTTTATGATCATCGTTGGTATTTGGTTATACAATATGATACTTAAGAAATTAAAGGAGGTGATGAAATTAAGAAATATTTAGAAAACAAAAATTACCGTTTTTCAAAGTGAGAACCTCCACTTTAGCTTTAGCGGAGACAATGTCATTGTCGTTTTCGCTTATGTTTTGCTTGATACATCTTTCCACGGCTTTATGAAACTCGTCCACGGCCTTGCTAAACAATTGTCCAACCTCAATGTGCGATAAAGCGATTTGTAGTTTTTGTCTGGCAATTCTCTGATTGGTTTTCTGAAATAGATAACAAACTTACAAAGCTCTTGATTGTACAGGTATGATTGTACTATTTTTTGTCTTTTTGTCGTTTCAAAATAATTAGACCTACATTTCTTTTTTTAAACAACTAACTTTTTACCATACAATTATATTTCGGGTAGTCAAATATCAAAAAAATACACGCACTTGGTCTTTAAACTGGTTTCATCTAAATATTTGAACTGAAAAATTCTTTATTAATTTTGGTGTTCGAAACACCAGTCGATAAAAAAAAACTTTACAATTCTGATAAATATAAATAATTTAGTGCAAAGAAGAATGACCTTAAATCATAAATGAAATAAATATAGTATTTATTTCATGTCGTTTTAATTACGACGTGAAGACTGTACGTAGACATTTATGTAGATGTAAATACCTCAGGTTTCTTTAAGTAAGTGCTCAGCAGGTAGTTACAAACATTAACTCCATGCATATGATGAGCGATGGAAGAAAGAGATGAAGTGTTGGTGCTTTCTTGTTTTTTGCAGGAAAATATTGTCAAAGCATACTCTCCTTCCAAAGGGACCTCAGTTTGAATGACGACCATGCATGTACTACTTATCATTTCAACCCGAACGTGACTTCCCAGATCCTTGGAATCGGTGTCATTGTGATGCAACATTGCTATAATTGATTTTTTCTCAAAAACACGTTGAATTGTAGTGAATGAAATGTCAAGTTTAGTTTTAGGTTTAACAGGAACAAATCCATCAGGATGCGACGGTGTAAACAAGTTGGCCTCTGTAGTTGCTGGACCTGGACCAAATCCGATACGTCCAGGGTCAAATGGTAGAATGTGGAAATGTTGCTTTGGAGATCGATTGTCGATGCGGAACTCTGCAATTCTAGATAGCGTTGAGTTATGGGGTGCACCGTAGCAACATAATTTGAATGTTCCTTTCATTGGTAGGCTTATCTTAAAACGCCACAAGTCACCACATCGCACCATTGCAACCAGTTTGGGAAGGGTTTTATCTTTAAGCAAAAATTTGATGTCCTCATCAGTGTTTTCACTGCCTTCTTTTAGATATAATTCATACCATAAGTCGATTGTGTTGGCGTTCTTTATCGGTGCTTGAATTTCTATTATCACTTCTCCATTCGTACTTTGTAATAAGCAGGATTTTTCAGAAACCATTTTCAAACCTAATCCAAAAAATGTCGGAAATAGGTAGGGCATCTCAAGGAATGATTCTCTGTTGATGGGTTTCTTACCGAATTGCCATTTGTCATTATTTGGGTGACATAGGTATATGAATTCTTCAGGATCTGGGAAAATATAGTATTCTTTGAATGCCTTTTTTAAGACTCCAACTGATTCTTCAACCTTTTCAAGGACCGATTTACCACTCCCCTCAAGCTTCATCCATCCCCCTGCATTATAGCCTACTAAACTTTTGCAGACCCAATATGGATGCACGATTTCCCACCTTTTGTCTACAAATACGGATGCCCAAGTGTCCCTGTACTTTGTGTCATATTTTCCAGCATCATCATTCAAATTTAGTCCATCCCCTGGTTGGTATTCTCCGGCTTTTGATATTCCAGATACCCTCACGCATTTTAGCCCAAACGCTCTGTAAAATGAGTATTGGATGTAACGTTCTCCAATTAAGAACAAGTTGAAAACACATATTCTTTTCTGATGTTTTAAACAACATGATTCATATTAAGTTGACATAAGGTCTCTATGAAGAAAAAATACTCTTCCAAAAAGACAATTAATTAAAAAGAATCAATGACAATATCCTTTTCTAGCTAATGATTGATAAGAAAGAAAATGAATGGAATGCAATTGGACCAATTTTATAAAAACGAAAGATTTTTTTAAATTTGAAATTCTTTTTAAGAATTTTAAATGTCTTTAACTTTAATTTGAATTACGTCTAATTTACCTGCAAAGTACAGTAAAGAAAGTGACAAAGAGTGATTGTTTTTTTGAAAGTAAAGAAAGGAACCCCTCAGGAGTGTCTCGAGATGGAGTTCGATCAGCAAAGTCATCAGGGTTTTGTTCTCCTAGCCATACAACAATTGCCCGGACGGTCAACTTCTGTTTATTCTCATGTTCTGCTAAACCATTGAGAAGATAACTTTTCAATTTTTCAAAACTGCTAGCACACGCTTGAGAAGCCTGAATAAATAAATAACACTCAAACTTCATGCAGAAAACAGACCTCTTGACAGACATTAATTTGTAATACTAAATTTACGACGTGGTGAACAATTTTTTCAATTGATTTGATAAGACGTTTACATACATTATATGACTTCTTGCTAGATGTAAACGAGAAAACCAAATGATTTATCATCCTTTGTTATAACCAATAAGAGTATTTACCTCTTTTGCTCTTGTATCTATGTCTTTCACGGTAAGTTTATGTGAAACAGGTTTGCTAGGTCCTGGAATTTTTTCACCAAAATCCTCGAATTCTGGAGACCAATTATCAAAAAAATGTGCATACTTCTTTCTATCTTTACAGACGTTTATTGCATTTTCATGTTCCAAGTCTTTGTATTCTTCCAATTCATCTTCAATTTTTACCTAATGTTTTAATTAGAACATGTATTAGTGACGAATGCATCATATATGTTAATGAAAATACTATAAATTCATATTCAATGTAATTTTTTCAAAAAACAAATTAATGTTAATATTATCCAAGAGTTTTTCCATCATATTTTTATTGTTACTTACAGTTTCGTTTGCCTGATCTGTTCCTATAAAAATGCAATCTAAACCTAGGTACTTCTCGGGTTCTTCTTTGACAAATGGTGAAGGAGATGGCGATAATACCATTGGTATATTGCTGCTTGTGCAACCCATTCTACGCTTATTTTCACCATGTATGTACCGAAAGGTAAACTTCCTTAATGTGGCGCATCGTCAGTCTAGTTGATTTTAAATCCACATATACATGTTGTCGACAGTATATACAGGTGTTAAAGAAGGAATAAGGAATTCCCAAAACTCATGTTGTCTTCAATATATGCAAAAAAAGGAATTCCCCAAAACTATTTGTTAAAATAAACTGTCCTTGAAAATTTTTTATAAGGATCTTCTTATCCAAGAATCAATAATTTGCATAAATTTTTAACATTAGTTTACATAGTATGATGAATTGATTCATTCAAAATATTAATATTTTCTTTGAAATATTTCCTGTCTGTTAGCTGTTCATCTAGATCTGTATAACTATTACATCGACTGTTAGTACAGACGATATTTGAAAAGATTTAATATTCATTTGTTATCTTTCTATTAATAATCATACATCAACAACTGCTTAAATTCAAAAAATGAAAAATGATTTTTATAATTTATGATTTTAATTTATACTTTATGATTTTAATTCATATTTATTTTAAAAAGAAATATATCTATGTGTACTGCAGACAATGGACAAAGTTGGAAAAGTTTCAAAGGTTTGATCAATTGAACTTGAGAGCCTTGAAAGTAGTTTATTATTTTTTCAAATGGAAAATTGACAAGAAAAGATAAACAAGCATAAAGCGTCGGTAAGCAACGAGCTTTCTCAATTGCTCTACACCCGTTAAAGTAAATAATTCGATGTTTCAAATGAATAACTCATATCAGTTAAAACATCCAAATTACAATTGAAAAGATTACAAAGTAAATTTCACAACGCATTTGTGATACTTTAAAAATGGGTTTGAGGTTCGTTTTATCATATTTATAATACATCAAAGGTTTGATATTTTGAGATAAGTTTTAAAAAATGTTTTAAGACTTAAGATATGATTAGATTTGAAATTCATAAGCTGTTTGTCTATCGTAAGATTATCACATTTACATTATTTCTGGTCATTTTGTTTGTAAAGACAAAATTTGCCAAAATAAGAGGTTTTATATAAAATGCACTTATTATGCGGTTATAAAAGACATTATATCATTTGTAAATAAATCAATTTCTGTCGATATCATGCTATTCGATTGTTTAAAAGAGAAGTTTATAAACGTTTATTATCTACTTACAGTAATAAATTAAATGCAGTGAGTTCGTGCATCGATACAGCTAACTGTACATTACCTCTATCAGCGTTCAAAGCTATAAAACAAATCTGTTTCAATCCTTATAGGTGAAGAACCTAGGCTTGGCTTATCAATAAACCTTTTTAAAGGCACACTTTTTAGGGGTTTCAACTAATTGTAATTGTTCATGGATGTTTAAACTATATATTAAAATTTGGATAGGAAGATATAATGAATATATGATAAGTAGGCCATTACTTAGCATATTACATGTACAATATATTTATATCTACCGCGTACTCTCTTCTTTATTTCTTTAGAAAACCGATTATGATTCATGGTTCTACAGAAGCTTACAGAGCTGAAATCTACAAGATCCAAATTTTACCAATTTGTCGATTGGTTAAAACCTTAAGCGACGTAAGAAAATCACGGACTGCACGAATGACGTCGGACTAAAATTTCCATATATAGAACATTATTCATTTGTTCTCCCTAACGCCCGAACAACGCTTCGGTGACTTTATCTACTCTTATATACTATGTACGATTAATTCAGTATATCTATATGATAAATTCATAATACGCAATTGCTTACATGTACATGTGGTTTCAAAATATTTTGATGTACATGTATATATGACATACACTGGGTTTCGAAACATGTTCTATCAACTCACTAGGTTCTCACTCTAGATGTACAATGTACATGCATATAACTTAACTCTTACTTTTTTAACTTTCAAATATCGTCTTTCAGCTGCTATCATGAATGAGTTCAAATAAAATAAGATTTCTTTATTTAAAAAGTGTTTCTTTTGTTCACAGGTTTTGGAACAACATTAACATAGGTGCAATTTTTGTTTACTCAATTTGTGTTTTTAAATAAAGAATCAAATTAAGGAAGTTGGCTCCTAAAATAATAGTAATGTCAATCATCCGAAAACCACTTAGATATAAAGATGGAGACCTAAAAAAGTTCATTTATTTTTTTGTGACCCATGTCACAAGCCATTTTCTGGAAATATAGGGCCAAATACAGTAATGATAATTTTTCTGAAATTTTTGCCAAAATTTGACATGAAAATTAATAGTTTGAAGAAATCAAATAAATATTTATAGTTGAACAATTATTTAGCGATGGTTTTAATACAATATAAAGTTGAACACATGTAGTGACTATAAAAATAAAATTTCAGTCTAAGTTTGAAATTTCTCGCTTTACTGGTGGCTTCAAAGGCAAGTACATTATGAACATAACAAGAGATGTTACAAAATTTTGATTAATCTAATTATAACGCAAATTAAACAAATTATGGAAATGTCATCTTTCCAAAACTTTGCATACAAATAGACATACATTTAATGTCTCATTTAAAATTAAAACGAGTAGGGGTCGCATCTCAAAAATTGAGATATAGCATGAAATAAGCTTATTTTAGGCCTAAATTGGAGTTAATTTTTTCTTAACTTCTATGAAATATAAGCTAATTATTCCAAAATATATAAAACAAATATCAAAATATTGCTTAAATATGTTTTAGAACATCAATAAATATATCGTAATACACAAACTATTCAGAAGTTTGGTCTGCGATGATAATTAGGAAGCTAATTAAAGAAACAGTACTCTCAAACTAGTGAGTTATGAAAATTGCTCATTTCCTTCTTCAAAACCTTCCGCCATAAAATATAGTCCCTTATTTAACTATGTAAAAATGTAATTTTTTAAAAACAATTTTATTCAATAAAGTTTATTTGGCATCGTAAAATATAAATATACTAAGATAATTAATATGCGATGCAGAATTTTCAGACTAGAGCTGACCTAAAATGGCTACCCAAAACCTAAGGAGTGAACCCTCTTAAAGACGTGGCCGTCTATTTCAGTTATAGAATACTCGATTGTAGGCATATTAATACCCAGTATGAACACTCCAAATAAAATCAATAGTATATTTTAGGTCAAATGAAACAGGAAGAACGTGCGATTTCGTGAAAAATTACTCATGCCAAACAGCATGCTTACAATTTACTCAATGCGAGATAAAATACATTTCGATTTGATTGTTATTTTTTAAATGCAACAAATTGAACTTGGGAGTCAACTTTATATAACACCTCTATTCAAGTGTGGGGCTTTTATAAAATTATTTTTATTACCCTGCTTTAAAAAAGTGAATTGGATAAACCTTATCACGTAATACATTATTACGTTAAGGATATCGTTTTTTATATTTTGGTAAATTGTGTCCATGATTGTCTCTAGTAATAATAGTAAATCATGCAAATTTACTTTTAAAAAACCTTATCAAATTAAACATTCAATTGACGAAGGGTTTTCTTGGTATACAGAGAAATTATTCATGTTTGCAGTTACGTTAATAGGCTTTCATTATATACAAAACACACAATTCAGCAATATTTCTTTAAATATTTCTCTGAATAGATAAAAACCCTCTCCCAAAAAATAGTTCATTGGTAAAAAAAAAAATAAAAGGTTTAAATGTTCGGTATTATATATTCAATACTTTTTTCAAATTTCGTTTTAAACTAACACACGAATTTAAATTTGACTCAATTATAAAGAATGATTGACTGGAAATTCCAAATCTAGATACAACAGTGACTGAAAAAGTCAACAGCGATCAATAAAAATGTGTCTTGAATAACTTCCTAGCTCTTAAAGAATTTGTTTTCTTTACCTTTGTAAGATCATACCTAACACGTCGATTTAGATAAGAATGAAATGCTTGATTGTATGATTTTACGAGGTCTCGATGGTCTAAGCCATTTTTCATTTCAATTCAATGGTTTACTGACATCACCATGTTGGCATACAGTCAAAATGAAATCAAATGACTGTAACATAAGGGCTACAGCATGCAGGACAGTTTTATACAATACTTTATAGTCCCTGGAACTGTTTACTCTGCAAAAAACATTTATCCGAGTAGATACATAGACGTTTTGTAGTATTATAATCACATGGATTAACAATTTCTTTTATGGGATCAATACCACAGTACAATTTATCATTGAAAATATCACAATAATGAAATCGAAGATTGTCACACACAGGACAGTAAAGTACAAAATGTTTTTCATTTTCGACTAATAATTTTCAAACATAGCATAAACGTTTTTCCTTTGGGATAATTGGTTTACAATTATTTTAGACTCTTTTTATGTCCTTTAAGCTCTGTATAAAGATACAAGAAAATGTTCAAAATTTAGAACTAAATTGTATCAGTTTTTCTCAATTCTTTAATATGTACATGTAACTAATAGATTGTAGCCCAAAAATTATTTCCGAGATTTTAAGTTAGATCTGATCATCGTTTGTTAGGTAACCACCCAGTCTCCCTAAATCATTTCACAAACAGTATATATCATTACCCTAAATCTGAATTGATATCAATTATAACTTTCTGTTTGAAAAAGATTGGATAAAATGCACACAACATAAATTTATAATGTTTAACAATCAAAGCATTTATGTTCTAGGATACCATTAAAATAGAGATAAAAATGCAGATGGTGTTTTGTTGCACACACACCCTTCTCGCTGGTGACATGTAAACGTGTCAATCTGCTCCATCTTACACTGGTGATGATAAAAAATCTTGATTATGTGCATGTATCACTAACAACTCAGGTTTTGATATAGGTCATGTTGATGATCTAAAAGGTATTTTATTCTTAGTAATCCCAGCAAAAGTAAATAAAACACTTTTTACTTAAACCCGTTCCATATTCTACTTTGGTGTATTCTATATTAATTCATTTTTTTTATTTGCAAATCGTCAAAAAATCTTTAAAAGGTTGTAGATAGGTTTAAAACGTTAAAGTCGGATATTAGTTTCAAAGTTCTGTATTCTTCATTATTTTACGTGACTTTTGGTTTCAGTGGGATTACTCAGATGTTACCCATGACTTCACTCATTTTTATTATGCCTTAGTCAATACATGGATAGGTAAACTTGTACAAAATTTAAGGTCTTCCAACATCTATATGAACACCTTATTGATTACTATTTCAATGAGGTTCAATCAGGATATGAACATAATTAACGTTAACTCAAAATTTTTCGAAGCTTTAACTAAATGAAAAAAAATTTTTTTTCATTTCATTGTGATACTTTAGCCCTTTGATGACATTTCAGGTCCAAAGTTACATAATGGATTAATCTGGCACCCAGTAAAAGGCTTTTTTGACAAATCTACTAGTATTTCAGTATCACTGCAAAGTATACTGTCTGTGTTAATTTTAGAGCCAATCAAGACTGCTTTTAATTTCGAACTGTTACATTTTTGTCAACACATATTGTGAAAATTCGAACACAAAAGAGCGGTTTTTTTTTTATCATTTTCTAATTCATCCAGTAGACTTGTAAATAATTTATGGTCCCCTGATATTTGTAGGAACACCTAACTATCGTTCTAAAACATTCTTCTGTGTGTTTTAGTTTCCGCTTGAAATGTTAAGCTCTGTCAAAATGTCTTGCAATGATTTTAGATTACAACTACAATATCCATGGTTATTTAATGTAAAAATTTGATTCAATGGTATTATTTAGATTTACCAATAGCTTCGCTCAGTTCTTATACGCCTCCGTCAGTGCTTGGATAGTAAGACTTGTAAATAATTTATGGTCCCCTGATATTTATAGGAACACCTTGCTATCGCTCTAAAACATTCTTCTTTGATTTTTTGAGTTTCTGCTCATTTTAACACTGATTCCTTTCATATGTTTAGCCCTGTTAACATGTGCGGTGATGATTTCAGCTTTAAATTACTACATTCATCTCAGCTTTAAACTACTACATTTGTGATTATTTGATGTGATATTTGTTTCAGTGGGATTATTCAGATTAACTGATTGCTTTGGTCATTTCTTATACTCCCCACTTAATACTTGGATAGGTAGTCTTGTATATAATTTATGGTCCCCCGACATTTATATACCTTTGTATCGTTCTGAAACATTCTTCTGTGGTATTTATTACTTTTTATTTCAAGATCTGATAACATGTCATGCGATGACGTTTTCATATACTTGTTTTAGTAAAAATCCCTATCCGGTCTTGACTTTTTATTCTTTCATTAAAATTCAATGAAAAGTTTTCTCTAGGGGAAATATCTGTAACCAAGACTGACAGAACTTATAGTAAGGCACATTATTAAGTTGATCATTTGGAAAGGTGCAATGGTCTTTCAAATTTCAATTTTTTATATCAATATATTGTATAAATAGGATATTTGATTTGAAATCAGGGGAAAGAAGAGAAAAAAAATCAATGAATATAAAAATATAGTACTCTTTATTTTGTTTGCTAACACTTGTTAAGACTTCCAATAACTCATTATATCAGTAAGAATTTTTGATAGATGGACGAGTGCATTTCTCCTTTAAAACCCATTCATTTCTGATACGAGGTCAATAATAAAACGAGAACACATTAAATGGACTAGAAATGAAACGCAGCAGATTTAATGTATATACTGATACAGACATTATTCAATATAAAAATAAAGTTATAAGTTGGACTCATAAAACTGAACATTATTCAAATTTTTAACGTGTTTCTAGCTCTACGAGTCACCCTAAAGTGGCTTTAACATACTACTATATAAGAAACCGGTTTCTATTGAACCGCGTGACTGAACATACCTGTAAAGGTATTCGAAATGAAAACTTTATATTTCCGGAATACATTCATTAAAATTACCAAGTAGAATTTGATTTCTGTTCCTCAAACGAAAGAAATCACATTTCTCAAAGAGTAACAGTATTATGTGCATTGCCATTCATGTAGTTTCAATATCAATATTGCATTTCATTACCATTGTCTTTTTATGACATCGAGGATGGAGAGTATAGTTTGTTTTTCTTGTATGTCCTTCCAAATTGTGAATGCACTCGTCCATCTATCGAAAACTCTTACTAATATAATGAGTTATTGCAAGTCTTAACGAGTGTTAGAAAACAAAATACGATATTTTTATATTCATTGATTTTTTTTCTTCCTTTTTTGTTTGTTTGTTTGTTTGTTTGTTTCATAGAAGAAAACAAATATAGTAGTTTCTCTTCTCTATAATTATCTTAATACACGTAGAATCTTATATCCAAAGTTTCGAGCCAAGGTTGTAACTGATTAAGTCTATATTTCTCTTAACTTCACCGTTACGAACACGATAACAATGGTTGTGTTGTTATTGTCTGTTTCTCTGTTTTGGCTAAGTTTTCTAATTCCAGAATCATGCGACACTATGGATTGCAAGTTGGATCATGTGTTGCATATCGTCTTCAAACAACAAGGCATTTTGGACCAACAGTCCAGACATATTGTTGCACTAGAGAAACAACTGTCAACCATGTCTTGTACGAAGGATAATACGGGTCAAAATCAAATGAAGTCCGGGATAACAACAAAGGATGTCCACATTACGCAGAGTTCAATGTCAGGTAAATGAATGCATTTTTTTAATTCATGTAATTGTTATATCAAGGCAATATCATTTTAATTATTATCAACTTTAATTTAACGAAACGGGCCATTAAGCCAGTCATTTTGATATATTTTCTCTGTTTCGCATTGATTTTCATTCCAATATCCAATGCATCCGCAGTTTAATGGGGTTTACAAAACCAATTGAAACACCCTTTGAAATTCTATGTTCATCTCTTTACGAGTTTTTTTTATTAGTCATTCACTCGTTTCAGTGGTTCTATTTTGTTGTTTTGTTAAGCAGTTTGAACGTGACTAAAACATGACAAAAGTTTAACGAGACCACAACCAAACACAAAAAACGTCATAGAATTAGTGGTCAAAGCAATCTGACGTTGTGTTTTAAGCGCACAATGAACACTACTGTTATCAAATACACAGAATTGATAATCTTCTGCAAGAAAGCAATTTTATCTCTCGGAGGAAACGATAGTCTTGCAAAAGAAATAATATGGAAAGGATTAAATCTTAATAATATTGAAGAATGAACTATTTCAGATAATCATGAATAAGAGTATACGGAACACAACATGTTTAATAAGAAATGTAGGAAGAGAAAAGGTACAAAAAAAGAATTCAGATAATCTTAAAATGAATATTTATATTGAATTTAACAAAAAAGGATCTAATGCTGCATATTCTCTGCCTTGCCAATGCATTATTCTAAAAATTTTAACTAAACTTTTTAAAATAAAATCACGATGCGTCATGGACTGTCTTAAGTAGAGGGTCTACTATTGTGTTGACTTCAGACAATGGAGTTCTCTTCAATCAAATCGCTTTGTTGCTGTTTCTACAGGCAGAAAATCTCTTATTCATATATCTTAATTATTTTCCCTCCTTTGTGATTTAACTTTTTTAGGAAAGCGAAAAGATATTATTATCCTGCCTTGAATTTTTTTATGAAGCAACAGAAGAGACACAAAATATCTTAAGTAAGTTTGATTTTTTAGGCTTGGTTACCATATATCTATAGCATCAAGCTTATTTCTTATAATCTTAAATATCGTTAAATGAATAGTTAGGGAAATGAATAATTAAAATGTTAACAAAAGGCAAAAATCAATATCGAAAGAAATTGAGTGGTTGTATGTGTTTGGTTGGGGGGGGGGGGGGGTGAGAGGGGGAAGAGACGCAAAGAGTGGAGCGACTGGGGAATCCAGTAAATAAAATCATTCATATGAACCCTAAACCATGGATTTATATATATATTAACATGCATTAAATATTTTCATTAATATTTCTCAAAGAAATTTCAATTGTTCAGATTATAGTTTGAACTGTTTTACTGAATAGATCCGGTTTAAAACTGGTAAGAATATTATTTACATGTAATAAGGGCTACGGAAGTGTATTATTGCAACATTAAGACTTTTTCACACCTTCGTTTTCACATCTAGCTTGCTCCTCATAAACAGAAAACACTGTGATTGCGAAGATGTAAATAAAACAATAAACATAAATGTAAAAATATCGCTTACCTAAAGTGTTCGGACAAAAATATAGATACATGTACAAGAGGACAACTAAACAGGATAATGTTTTAACACTGTAATTGCGTTGAACCATGCATGCTTAAGCTTGCAAAACTTTGCAAAACAGAATTAGGGGTATATTTTACAGATTAGTGTGTAAAATAAAGATCGATTGAATAATGTAAATTCTGCACATGCGAGTGTAAAATACAAAAAAAGTTTCAATGTGACACTAATGCGCTATAGAACATGATGAATTCTCAAAATATTTGTTTATAACAAACTGTGTTTTTTTTTGGTATTAATTCCAAATGATACGTGTCGTACGAATTAAGGTAGATCTACAGTGTGCATGATTGTACGTTTGAAACAGCAAAATGTGAATGAGAGTGTCGAATATTTGTTAACATGTACGAAAGGGCGTAATGCATTACCGTAAGTTTCTGCAAAAAGTGTTGTATTTCCGAAGACCCCCCCCCCCCCCAACTGTAAATTCAGCTGACCACAAACATAAAATTCAATCTATCCCCCAATTGAAGTAAATGGGTAGAAAATGACGAATACTCCTGTCAACCATTTAAACTAAAATGTTAATACGGCCACTATATATAATTCACAAAATGTTTGAATTAACTGCTTATATATTAATAAATAAATGATTCATACAGACAAAACATTGTTTCTGTTTATTTTAAAATCGATCTCTGAGAGGCATTGCTATAACAGATGCTTATAATTTATCCACTGGCATGATACGATCGTACTAAAGACGAAAAGGGCCACTTAAAAATATTTTATCTCGTAATTACGAGAAAAAATCTCGTTATTACGAGTTAATTGTCTTCTTATTACGAGTTAATATCTCGTTATTACGAGTTAATTATCTCGGTATTATGATTTAATTATCTTGTTATTACGAGGAAAAATCCCGCGATTACGAGAAAAGATTTTTACGAGAAAAGATCTCGTTATTACGAGTTAATTGTCTCGTCATTACGAGAAAAGATCTCGTTTTTACGAAAAAAGATCTATTTTAAATGGTGCGTTCATTTTTCTATTCTTTTCATTTAAAGTGTATGAACTACTGCAATGTCTATTAATACCATACTTTGCATTATCATCATTTAAAAGCGTACACATAATTTGATATAAAATCGGACCAAGCAGTTTTAAAGAAAATTCAGAATTACCAAAGCAGATTGATTAATAAATTCATTGAATTATTTATCAATGATTAAGAAGGATATGTGTTATTTGTTTTCCGACTCCTAAATGTTAATATACAAATTCGATTTTCAATATACTTGTACGTTTTGCATGAACATATGAAACACAATTCGGGTAAATCCTACATATCCATGACTAAAAAAACTATATAGTCATTAAAGTTTTCTGTAACTATAATAGAATTGTGACGATAGGACTACCTGGTATTTACTTCGGAGTTGGATAATATATATATATATATAAATATATATATATATATATATATATATATATATATATATATATATATATATATATATATATATATATATATATATATATATATATATATATATATATATATGATTAAAAAAAACCTGACTTTCCTAATTTTTTATATGAAGTTTATATAATTGTAAACAGAAGCAGGACAATGAATTTAAACATATTTTAGCTGTTTCTCGCCCTATCTAATATTCGATTCATATCAATTGTAATTGGTCGATATTTTATTTGATCAAGTACCTCACCCAAAAATAATCGTTTATTATGCCATTGGAGTGGGTCTATTTGTTAAGGTAAAACATAAAATGTATATGAAATAATTTAAGGTATAATCAAATATTGGTATATCAAACAAATATATATGCATTTACATTTCACATCTGTCAGTTGCAAATGCTTCAAATTCAAAAACGTTTTTGATATATCAATTTCGAACAAAGGAAAGGCAGTTATTATAAATATTTTTATAAAATAATCAATGACAGCGAACTAGTCTTATTGATCTCTGACATAGGAAAATTTCTAAATTGTTTTTTTATTATAAAAATCTGACTATTAGTATTTTCAAGGTATTCATAAAAAATTTCCTTGAAAAACAATGCATCTGAATACGTTACATTGAATTTATCGATTATTTTCAGGTACTAAATCTAGTCAGTGCTGATGGTTTTCCACCCATGATTTGTGCTTAGATCCAAACACTGTTTCACTTCCTTTTTGCCAGAGTAACCGCATTGGGAAGTTTATAAAAAATCATCTCCCAAAATCGGCCGACACATCCGAGTAATTTGGTACACAATACTAGTATCATGCAAAGATAAATCATGTACATGTATGCAAAATCGTACTTGTACAATGTATATTAAATTCAATAAAAAAAACTATCATGTTGATTGACGGTCATATCTCGAATTGGCCATATCCCCAAATCACATCCGTACGATTTTCTGGTCCTGCTGTTTGATTAAAAGACGGGCGGAGATATCAATGGTTTACAGTTTGATTCTGATAAAAACAAGATACAGGTATAAAACAGTCTCTCTCGCCCCACTCTCACTTCCACACACACGCTCTCTCCAGTCCCACTTTTTCCATCCCATTCTCTCTCTCTCTCTCACTCTCTCTCTCTCTCTCTCTCGCCCACCCTCACTCTCTCTCTCGCCCATCCTCACTCTCTCTCTCTCGCCCATCCTCACTCTCTCTCTTGACCCACTCACTCTTTTTCTCACTCTTTCGCCACAATCTCAATCTTTCTCTCTCGCCCTCTCTTGCCCACACACACTTTCTCTCTCTTTCTCTCTCTCGCCCCTTTCTCACTCCTCTCTCTCGCCCTTGAATCGATATCTTGCCACACATTTTCACCCCCACTATCCCTTAAATTTTACCCCCTCTCTCTCTCGCCCCACCATCTTTTATTTCGTATATTTTTCAGTTCTTTTTCAACTTTGTCTTTGTTTTCTTTTTTTACCGTCCCCATGTTTTCATCCCTATACAATGCAATTAATGGAGTTTCCAAATCTTTTTCCTGTTTTTCACTTTCTGTTTTCCGATAGGATGCATACGATATAGTTTGACCTCTTATAGCCAGTTTTAATGTTTTTCAGAGTAGTTGGTCGTTAACAGAATATTGTATCGTTTCACTGTCTGAGAAAGTTTCATAGATACACCCTTGCGAATGTGTTCGGAATGTTTTCTTTATCGTTGCTAAGTTTATAATAAATCCAGAGGTGTTCGAATGAAAGTTCACGATACTTCCCCGAGATTTTTCCAGTTTCTGTGAAATTTTTAGCGGAAGTATTAATGTTCGGATAATTTTCGCAAAATACGTTAGAACTGGTCGTTTTTTATATCATATACTAATTTTATTTATGTTAAAACAAGAAAATCTATTAAAATATATGTCTTATTTCATCATTTAGCGGTTATTTAAACTAAACGATGATATTCATAACAGAGTTATCGTTCGTGTTCAACCACTCTACACGTGGTTGATAATATAAACATTGAGCTGCTTGATAAAATAATAGCCAAGTTCGATGCTTTTGGTGTGCAATACCATGCTTTTAAAAAAAAAAAGAAGAAAGAATAGATGTCTGTTTTGTATAAAAACTTGGTATATCGAGCCATTTTCAAGGAAAATTCTGTATAAAATAGTATAGTCTGTTTCACTATTGATGCTATTACTAGTTAAGGCGAGGATCGAAAATCAATCCTGAGGAGAGATCGCTACTCAGCTTGTTAATTGATGCAACAACAGAAAAAAACTATGTTATCACATTTATTTCTAGAATTCATTTTATCTCCCAATGAATGAAAATTAAGTTTAAAATAAATAAATATCTAGATTTTATATTTGACTACAAGTACCTACATGTAGATATTAGGAAATGGACTATAAACACTAGGCATGAATTTTACTGCAAAACTGAAAGGGTCAAATAAAACCACGTGGTCTAAATTTAAATGACAATAACATTCGTAGGGGTGAGATAAATAGAGTTTCATAAATACATTGCTTTATAAGTTGCACATCTCTTTATCATACAATTAACTGTTAGATTTCCAGCTACCTTTTCTGCGTGGTTGATCTACATATTTAAAAGAAAGTGTTCAGATCGGTACGCATACCCAATATCTGCATTAACAGTAAAAAGCTGTTGGGAAGAGGAGACAATTGCAAGGAAGTAATCATGTCGGGCCTGTTTACTCTGTGGTCCATGCCAGGTGAAGCGTGAAACGGAAGGGTTACGCTTACTCCACACATCTACAAGGTCGTGCTCAGAAATCATCTGTAGAACCCTCTTTCTTGCTTTTTGATTGTTCTTTCTCCTATATAGTTTTGGTTCATGGGAGTAGTCAAGCGGAACATTGAAATCTCCCCCAACAACAACAGACTAATTCCCGAGCGTTTCAATGTGTTTTGAGACAATCTCAAAAAATTCAGGTGCGTCTACTTTTGGACCATATAGCACAACTAATGAGTGCTTGATATTGAAATATTTTATATTAAGAATTAAAAAATTACCCGATTCATATTTTAAAACATCTAGAACCCCAAATTTAAAAGAATGTTTTATCATATTAGCAACACCTCTGCTATTACTCGAGTAGGAGTTAAAAATGCTTTATAGCCCCACTCATTGGCTCAGCATTGTTCGACTTCTGGTAAACTATGAGTATCGACAAGAAGAGTAATATCATATTTATTTCGACATTTTTCAAAAACATCTCGTCGTTTTATATGATCTGGCGCCAAACCCCGACAATTCAGACAACCAATCTTAATAGTACTCATGTTTACAGTGAACATAAAAAGACATGCAAAAGACCGGCGGATCATCGTACTAGAATGTAAAATGAATTGTACATGCAGACATGCATAGATTGATGCTTTTCTTTAGTTCTTTCGTTAATTAAGGGATTTTTTGGCAAACAGAAATTATTTATGATTGCAGTTACTTTAATAGGCATCCATTATATACAAAACACGCAATTCAGCAATATTTCTTTTTATATTTCTCTTAATATTGCTCATAATAGATAAAAACCCTCTCCCAAAAAAATAGTTCATTGGTAAAAAAATTGAAAGGTTTAAATGTTCGGTATTATATATTTATTACCTTTTTCAAATTTTGTTTTAAACCAACACACGAATTTAAATTTGACTCAATTATAGAAAATGATCGACTGGAAATTCCAAATCTAGATACAACAGGGACTGAAAACGTCAACAGCGATCAATAAAAATGTGTCTTGAATAACTTCCTAGCTCGTAAAGAATTTGTTTTCTTTACCTTTTTTAGATCTTACCTTACATGTCGATTTGGATAAGAATGCAATGCTTGATTGTATAACTTTACGTGGTCTCGATTGTCTAAACCATTTTTAGACTATATTAAACGATAAGATCTGTATGAAGATACAAGAAAATGTTCAAAATTTAGAACTGAACAGTATGAATTTTTCTCAATGGATTAATATGTACATGTAAATAATAGAGTGTAGCCCAAAAATTATTTCTGAGAATTTAAGTTAGATCTGATCGTTTATTAGTTAACCACCAAGCCTCCCTAATTCATTTCACAAACAGTTTATATCATTATCCAAAATCTGAATTGATATCAATTATAATTTTCTTTTTGAAAAAGATTAGATAAAATGCACACAACACAAATTTATAACGTTTAACAATCAAAGCATTTATTTTCTAGGATACCGTTAAAATAGAGATAAAAATGCAGATGGTGTTTTGTTGCACACGCCCCTTCTCGCTGGTGACATGTAAACGTGTCAATCGTCTGCATCTTACACTGGTGATGATAAAAAATCTTGATTATGTGCATGTATCACTAACAACTCAGGTTTTGATAAAGGTCATGTTGCAGATCTTAAAGGTAGGCAAAACGATTAATTAGATATATTATTACTGAAACAATACTCACACCCCTCGGTATCAAGAGTATTAAAATAATTTCTTTTAATACTTCGAAGTATTATTGGAAATTGCAAACTACCCCCCCCCCCCAAATAATTTAGAAAAATACAAAATGTTCCAATATTTTACTTTCATTTCTGACTTTAAATCTAAATCTCAAGTATTCCAATTATTGATGTATACTGTGGAAAAATTGGTATGGTCATTTTTTAGCTTCGTTGCATAAATGTATCGTAATTCTCTGTCACGCTACATCATACAATGTAAGTATAAAGTCCGCTCCCTAATGATCAAGTTAAAACCAAATTATCTTTGGAAATCAAATTAAAAGATAAACGTTACAAAATATATGTTTAAAAAATCAAACCCTATAAACTATGTGAAAGATTGTTATAAGATTGTAATAATAGCTTACGCTTTTGACTTCTAAGATTCATAAACATGTACATATAGCACTGTACTTATATGTTTGGCAATCAAGGAGACATTTAACATTGTTCACTTTGCTTTATTGGTATTTAGTCGATAGCTCTCATCTGATAACCTTGGTTTATTGATTAAAACCGGTCATAACCCATTAAAAATCATATTAGGTTGTGAAGGAATACATGCACGCGGACAGTGTATTTTTCTAAAAGACGCATACTGAGTTTATATCTAATGGCAAATTATTAAGCGCATTAAGTGTATTTTATTTTCAGTAATGGCAGCAAAAGTAAATAAAAAAAAACGAGCGCATGCTCGTCATGTAAGGCGGTCGGGATTTCTTTAGAGGGGTGCCTACTTCTGCCGAAAAAACCAAATTTTAATGCATTAATCGAACCAAAAGAAGTGAAAATCATGTTGAGAGATTTATCTAATGACTATGTGGTGATTCTATTGTGATTTTGTGATAAACAAAACCTCTGGAGTTTAATTTTTCAACAAACTGAAGGTTCCTTTGTCCGGCCAAGGCGCGGTGAGTTAAACTCATACTAACATTCCAATGTCTAACCTACAAAACAATAACATAAGCACAAAAAAGAGAGCACTACGGGACAGTATGGATTCCACTGATGGAAAAGAAAACGGCGGTCCAGAAGGATACCAACTTAATGAGATTATGTCAGGCATATCCAATATTCAAAACACTCTTGCAAATTTCATGTTGAGACTAGACAGTCAAGGTCGTCAAATGGACGAACTCGCAAAAGAAGTCCAGGGTCGAGATGGCATTCAAGAGCGTCTAGAGCTAGTTCAAGAACAAGCTAATGATACTGTTTATTCGGTAACTGAAATAAATAATTCACAGGAAATTATGTCCAGAGAGATTAGCCGCCTCAAAGACTATATCATTAAACTAGAATTTAGGGTTAATGTACAAGAGAAACAAATTCTTGAATTAAAATCTCGTTCAATGGAAAATAATGTGATAATAAGTGGGCTCGATGAAAAACCAAACGAAAATCTGGCAAGCGCCGTAAGGGATGCTTTTATGCAGGAACTGGATCTAGGCGTGGAAGAAGTTGATTCGTTCCATATTCTCAACCTTTTTAGACTGGGAGAAAAAGACCCTACGCACAAGAGGAAATATCCAAGACCCATCTGTATCCAGTTTGGATATAAAACTCACAAAGACAAAGTAATGAGTAGAGTGAGGGTCTTAAAAGAAAAGAAATCCCATATCCGATTGGCTGTCCAACAACCCGAAGAAATACGCGAAAAAAGGAAACGTCTGTACGATATCCAAAAAAAGTACTCAGCCAAAAATGTAGAAACAAAAATAAAAGGAGACAAGCTGATTTTCACCAAAAGTGGAAATGTTTATCGGGACAAAACAGGAACTAGACCAACAGCCGAGGAAGTCATCTCAGGTGACCAGGTGAAGATAACGGTAAACAAGGGCAAACACATTGAAGACAACCAAAACCGGTTCGAGTCGCACGCCACGGCAGTGAATTCGTACAAACAGGTCAAAGAGTCGCTGATCGAAATACTCAGGCTGCCAACAATATCCAGCGCAAGTCACAATGTGTACGCCTACCGGTTCGCAGGCAGTGATGGTATGGTACATGAGGGTTCTGAAGATGACGGCGAGCATGGGGCGGGGAGAACTCTGCTTAGCGCCATGAACGACAACGGAATCCAGAACGCGCTGATTGTGGTCTCCAGATGGTTCGGAAACAAAATCGGTATGCGTCGCTTCACCCATATCGTTGATGCGGGCTTGAGCGCCGGGAAAAACATAAATCCGTCCTAGCCAAAATGTGTTGACGTTGAATGCAAGTGAGTAAGCACTCCTACATACATGTACTTACCATGCTTACATGCGAGTTTTTCTCTTCGACATTCCGTTCACTGATGTAATCATATTTTACGTGCTTTGGATTAATTGATTAATTCTTCAACTGATTGAAATTGTATTTATCTATTCATATATATACTTTTTTTGTATTTATCTACATGTATTAATTTTCTGAAACATGTTTTTGATTTTTCAAAACATTCCGGAATTTAATGAGCTACTTTTTATCTACCCGTGAATTGATTAATTTACTCATAATAGAGATACTCATTTTTTGTATTTCCGAATTTACTAACCATGCTTCTGATGTTTTTTTTTCTTCTTTTTTTTAAACAAAATTACAGTCCGGAAATTTTTTGGTTTCTGGGCTTATTCGGTTTTGTATTCCGGAAGTATTTGTATCGGTTCTATTCTATTTTTACCGGATACATACCAACATCCGGTTTGATTTGCTCTAACGAGGTATGATTTCTACCTTTTTTTTTATCCATTTCTATTTGTTTATTAAACCTTACATATTCAGCCACTAGTCCTTAGGTGGTAGGAAATGCATTCTCCTTTTCCGAGTTAATTATTGACTGTGCTTTTTTTATTTTTTTTACACTATTACTAGATTGATAGGTTGCAGGATTGTAAATTTGCACTAGCGTTTGCATAGGATAATATTTTATACAATGCAGCCTGTCTCCCTTAAATATATTCTTACTAAAATAGGAGGGAATGTATTTGATACTTCCTGTCCGTTTCCATAAAATGTATTATTTTTCAAACTTTTTTTTAACTCTACCTGAACATAACTTTAACATATACAGGTTTATCGGCAGCTGTATAGCATGCCAATGTTTACAAATGATAAACAATACCAATTCATGCGCCGAATCAACACCTTTGCTATGTCATAGCACTTTTTTCTCTTCTATACACTATATATCTCTTTTAACTGTCTTCTGCAGGGGTAAAGTATTATTAAATAATCCTAATGGACAACAAAGCACTTAAAGAAAACAAGTTAAAAATACTATCAGTAAACTGCCAAGGGCTTAATGACTTCCATAAGCGGAAAGATGTTTTCAGAAATCTTAGAATTAAAAACCACAATATTTATTTCTTGCAAGATACACATTTTAGTGAAAAAGATGAAATGTTGATACAATCTCAATGGGGAACTAAATCTTTCTTTAACTCATTCAGAACAAACTCTAGAGGGGTGGCAATTCTTTTAAATAACAATTTTGAATGTAAAGTACATAACATAGATAAAGATGATAGTGGTAATTATCTTATATTAGACACTACTGTTGAAAATATGCACCTTTTACTGGTAAATATATATGGCCCAAATTCAGATACACCAAATTTTTACTCAGAATTAAAGAATAAAATTGACTCTTATCTTAATACACAACATATTATAATTGGAGGTGATTTCAATTTAGTAATGAATAAAGACTTAGACTCTATGAATTATAAACATCTGAATAACCCAAAAGCAAGAATAGAAGTTTTGAAATTAATGGAGACATTTAATCTTGTGGACATATTTCGGGAAAATAATGCAAATTTAAAAAGATACACATGGAGAAGGAAAAGTCCTATAAAACAAGCCAGATTAGATTTTTTCCTTATATCTGACACTCTAACAAATAGAGTACCACATGTTAAATTTGAAAATAGCTATCGTTCAGATCATTCCCCAGTAATTCTTGAATTTAAAGTAAATGAATTTATGAATGGGAAAGGCTTTTGGAAATTCAACAATTCCCTATTAGTTGATACAATATATATTAACTCTATAAAAAAAATAATTAGGGAAGTAAAAAGACAATATGTTTGTCCTATATACAATATAGATAATTTAGATAATATAAGAAATGAAGATATCCAATTTATAATTGATGATCAACTTTTTATAGATATTCTTCTTACTGAAATAAGGGGTAAATCCATTTCATACTCTGCTTTTAAGAAAAAAAAATCCAATGAAAGAGAAAAGGAATTAGAAAATGAGATTACATGTCTTGAGCAGAACTTCACGGAAAACTCCTTAGATTTATTATCAAACAAACAAGATGAGCTTCTCAACATAAGAAAAAATAAATTAAAAGGTCAATGTATCAGGTCAAAGTCTAAATGGATTGACGAGGGAGAAAAGCCGTCCAAATATTTCATTAACCTAGAGACTAGGAACTACATAAGTAAACAAATACCAAATATTGAAAAAGATGATGGGTCGGTTATTTTCGATCAAATGAAAATATTAAAAGAAACTAAATCTTTTTATGAACACTTGTATAAGAAAAGAGAAATTATAAATGAAGAAAGTTTCCATGAAAAGTTAAATAAAATTAAGTGTCCTAAACTTAATAGAGAGGAATCAAATACCCTTGAAGGTCCTTTAACTGATACAGAAATTCTGAATTTCCTTAAGAAAATGAAAAATGAAAAAAGTCCTGGCCCTGATGGTTTTACAAGTGAGTTCTTTAAATTCTTCTGGAGAGACTTAGGAATATTTATCACAAGAGCAATTAACCACTCTTTTCAAATAGGAAACTTTTCAGAAATAAATAAACTAGGTGTTATTACATGCATTCCCAAATCTGGAAAACCTAAACAATTTCTGAAAAATTGGCGTCCCATTACTTTACTAAATGTTATTTACAAGCTAGCTTCAGGAAGCTTAGCTGAACGCATGAAAACTATTCTAGATAAATTGATAAATAATGATCAGACTGGATTTTTGAAGGGAAGATTTATTGGGGAAAATATAAGACTTATATATGACCTTATGTATTATACAGAGCATTACAACATACCCGGCCTTTTAATGTTAATTGATTTCGAAAAGGCTTTTGACACTATCTCATGGAGTTTTATCTCAAAAACACTAGACTTTTTTAATTTTGGACCCTCCTTCAAAAATTGGATAAAAACATTCTATAACGGAATTAAGGCATGTGTGATTCAAAATGGTATAATTTCAGAATACTTTTATCCAGAAAGGGGCTGTAGACAAGGTGACCCAATATCTCCATATCTCTTTCTTCTCTGCGCTGAGATTTTAGGAATATTAATAAGAAATGAAAAAGACATCAAAGGTATAATTATTGATGGAGAAGAATACAAAATATCTCAATATGCAGACGACACATCAATATAATGGATGGTACACCACAATCATATGATGGCATTCTTAGGGTTTTAGACTTTTTCGCACAAGTATCAGGCTTAAAAATAAATTTTACAAAAACAAAAATGGTTTGGATTGGTAGCAAAAAATTTTCAAAGGATGTATTTCATCATTCACGATGGAAACTTAGTTGGAACAATTTAAATTTTGAGCTTCTAGGTATCAAATTTTCAGTTAAATTAGATGAAATGGAAGAATTAAATTATTTACCAAAATTGTCTGAAATTAGAAGATTGATAAATCAGTGGAAGTTAAGAAAATTAACACCAATTGGTCGAATTACGATAATCAAGACACTAATAATACCAAAGCTAAATCATTTGATACTAGCATTACCCAACCCAAAAACTGAATACCTAAAAACTTTTGAACATGATATTTTTCATTTCCTATGGGGCTGTAAAGTTCATAAAGTAAAGAAAAGTACAATTATACAAGATTATAATCATGGGGGTCTCAAAATGGTTGATTATGGAAATTTTATCACAGCACTCAAAGCTACTTGGATGAGAAGGCTAATTAAAACTGATACAAAATGGGTAAAGCTTTTAGAATCAATTTTGAAAATTCACAGGGCGAAAAACCATCTTTAAGCAAGTCCTTAAAGGTGGCTTAAAGGTGACTTAAAGGAGCTTAAAGGCTATACAACCTTTAAGCCGCCTTTAAGTCACCTTTAAGCAAGTGCTTATAGGTCCTTAATGTCCAAACTTCTTTAAGCTACCTTTAAGCCACCTTTAAGCCACCTTTAAGCATCTTTAAGTGGCATTTACGCTCTCTTTACGCTGCCTTTACACTGTCTTTAAGTGGCCTTTAAGTCAATATTGATCAAGCTGAACAATAAAAACATATATTAAATGCAAAAGCTCTTTTATAGAGATGGGAGGGGGTCATCCGAGTGATAATATAATTTCCAAGGAAGGGGGGGGTGTTCCAGGCGGTTTTAATCGTCGCTCCATTAAACACAGATCGCTATCAGCAGCACCGCTCTGATGGACACAGATTGCCGTTATAAAATTCTTTATAATTTTTGGGGGGTTTCAAAATAATTGTAGGTATGAGCGCAGTCTCTGTATCTTAATATGTGCATAAAACTAATTAAAGTATGTTTGTTTCCTATTATAAATTAATCGGTGAAAAAAATATCTCTCTCTCTCTCTCTCTCTCTCTCTCTCTCTCTCTCTCTCTCTCTCTCAGTTCATCCGGTTATTAAACAAAATAAAGATAATGAACCAAAAATGCATGATTTAATTTGTTAATCGGTTTAAGGTTTGTATTTTATTTTTCAATTTTCATTATTTCTAACTCTAGATCTGCTAGATACATGTTAAAGATGAAAAGACTCTCAACTGCCTTTGTTATATCGGGCAGGATATTACTGCTTTGTTTGTCTAGACATAGTTTTGTTCGTTTGTGTATATCTAATTAGAGTCTATTGTTTGTCCAACTTAAGAAAACCCCTGGAACTAACACAGAATATACAAGATATACACAGCAGTTGTGTCGTGTGCCCAGGTGCATGTTTGTGTATATCTAATTAAAGTCTATTGTTTGTCCAACTTAAGAAAACCCCTGGAACTAACACAGAATATACAAGATATACACAACAGGTGTGTCGTGTGCCCAGGTGCACGTCAGGGTTTCTAAAGGCGTTGAATCTTAGTATGTACGAGTATACGATAAGTCTAGTGAATAAAAGTTAATCTACATTTGTAATTCATTTTCAAAGTATTATATCCTAGCTCTGGGTTTCAAAGATGTTACGTCTACAAATTAACGATACATGTATGTAAGAATAAAATCTTGAGGCTAATTAATTAATGTACCGGTGATCATAAATAGGGGTTGATTATTTAAATATATGTATAAGGGTAAATATGTCAAATATACCCGGCCTGGCACATCATACAATTGTATGTACAAGTCAGTTGCAATTGCCACATGCAGTAAATACGTCACCGGTAATTGGTAATTTTGTTTGTTATAGAATTGATAGTTTAAAAATCATGTACATGTACATACAATTACATGTAAATATTTAAACATATTGGAACGGCGCCGCGATCATGAAAACCGGGAAATTGCGGGAAATTGAACAAATACCCTAATAGTATCAATGCATTTAATAAAAGAAATGATTTCATTTTCTTTCTTACATTTTTATAGCTATAAATAAGATGAACGTATATCTACTCGGTTTAAATTTATTAACTAAGAAAGCCTACTATAGTGAACCTAACAGTTTCCATTTAGGTATAATATATTTTTGTTCACTGAAGACCAAGTTCCGTATTTCATTCTAAATACATGCATGCATGTAATTTATAAATTAGATATAATTGATTGTTACAAACTGAATGGTTTGTCAAAATCTTTTCAAGTAAACACATTCAATACAGTGATTCAATATCCACTGATATATAGGATATAAAAACGCTCATATATATGTAAGTTGCCGTGGCGCAGAGGATGTGTGGTGATGCTAGTAAACTAAGGGTCCCGGGTTCAATTCTCGCCGTGGGCGGTTTTTTTTGTGTTTTTTTTTTTTCATTTTTCTTTCTAGAACAAAAACCGTTTTAATACCTTTTCTTTCATAAAGCTAATACATTTTGTTGGAAATTAAGCACAATATTGAATTAAATTTTCTTTAATGGCTTAAAGGTGGCTTAAAGGTAGCTTAAAGGTGGCTTAAAGGTGGCTTAAAGAAGTTTGGACATTAAGGACCTATAAGTTGTCCTTAAAGGTGGCTTAAAGGTGGCTTAAAGATGGTCTTTAAGCTGCCTTTAAGCCATCTTTACGCTTTCTTTAAGCCACCTTTAAGCAATATTTATAGCTTAAAGGTAGCTTAAAGGTTGCTTAAAGATCGTCTTTAAGCTACCTTTAAACACCTTTAAGCTATCTTTAAGGAGGACTTAAAGATGGTCATTCATCCTGTGATTAGTATCTCTGAAATATGGAGAAATGGTCCTAATTATTCGTACCTTCTATGTAAAAAATTAGAAAATTCTTTTTGGAAAGAAGTGCTCCTCAGCTGGTTAAAAATAATTGAACAAACGCCACTTAGTAGACCCCAAATTATAAATGATAATATATGGCACAATCCCCAAATCACCATAGACAATAAATCAATATTTATCAAAAGTTATGTTAATAAAGGATTTATTTTTGTTAGTGATCTGCTTAATATAGATGGAACATTTAGAAACTTTGATGAATTGAAACACATTAATCCAAAGACAAATTTCATAGAGTATGCAAGTTTAAGAACTGCAGTTACAACCAGACTACATACACAAGATATACACTTACCAAACCTACAGAACACATTACAATATGGACCAATTGTCCCTAATCATATTCTATTGTTTATTAATACTTGTAAAGGTTGTAAACCCATGTACAACATACTATTAGACAAAAAAAGAGAAATATGTACATCGATATCAAAATGGAGAGAAAAGGGTTATAACTATTCACAAACTTCTTGGAGTAGAATTTTTGAACTCCCTTTTAAGTGTACACAGGAATCAAAACTACATTGGCTGCAATATCAAATACTTCATAGGATTGTCCCTACAAATAAATATCTTTTTAATATAAAAAAAGCAGAATCTGCTGTTTGCACCTTTTGTAAAAAAGATGAAGAAAGTATTGGTCATTTATTTTATGAATGTAATATAGTAAAAGAATTGTGGTGTGATGTTGAAGAGTGGATTTTTACACAGTTTGAAATCTCGATTACATCTGATATTCAATCAGTTCTTTTTGGAAAATACAAAAATAAAGAAAGTTATAAATTTTTTAACCTGATAGCTCTTATTGTGAAGCAATATATTTTTTCATGTAAATATAAAAGTAATCCGACACCAAATATACATGCCTTGAAAAAGGTCATAACAGAAAGAATCTTAACTGAAAAATATTTGCTGTTGAAAAGATGTAATTATAAGGAATACGAAAGCCACTGGCAGAATATCTGTGAAAAATTGTAGTTATAGAGATAAGTTTGTTTTTTTTGATTGATGTGAACCCTCATATCATTTCATTTGTTTCCAGTATAGCATAGTCTATACTTGTATTGTAATCCACCTGCATAATCTCTATCTTTCTCTCTCTCTCTCTCTCTCTCTCTCTCTCTCTCTCTCTCTCTCTCTCTCTCTCTCTCTCTCTCTCTCTCTCTCAAAATCAGCTTCACTTCATATGAAATATACAAAACTGTACTATTAAGTAGAAATAGTATAAAGACTATGTAATATGTTTATAAAAATGTTACAATCAGTATTATGTTACATATGTACATGTGTTGTGAAATGAAAAACCCAATAAAAAAAAAAAAAAAAAAAAAAAAAAAAAAAAAAAAAGTAAATAAAAACACATTTTTTTTTTTTATCCCTACGCGTTTCATTTTCTACTTTAGTGCATTTTATGTCTAATTCATCTTTGTTATTTGCGAATCGTCAAAAAAACTTTAAAAAGTTTGTAGATAGGTTTAAAACGTTATTGTCGGATATTAGTATCAAAATATTATATTTTTGCTTAATTATTTGATGTGACTTTTGTTTTCAGTGAGATTACTCAGATATATGCCTTAGTAAATACTTGGATTGGTAAACTTGTACAAAATTTAAGGTCTTCCGACATCTATTTGAACACCTTATTGATTACTATATCAAAGAGGTTCAATCAGGATACAAACATTATTGACGTAAACTCTAAATTTTTTTCGAAGCTTTAGCTCAATGAAAAAAATATTTCATGTCCAAAGTTACATAAAACATTAATCTGGCACCCAGTAAAAGGTTTTGTAGACAAATGTACTAGTATTTCAGTATCACTGCAAAGTATACTGTTTGTGTTAATTTTAGAGCCAATCAAGACTGCTTTTATAATTTCAAACTGTTGCATTTTAGTCAACAAAATTGGGAAAATTCGATCATAAAAGAGAGCTCTTTAGACTTTTTTCTAAACCATCCAGTAGATTTGTAAGTAATTTATGGTCCCCTGATATTTATAGGAACACCTTACTATCGCTCTAAAACCTTCTTCAGTGTGTTTTTTAGTTTCCTAGTTTCCGCTTTAAATGTTAAGCTCTGTCAACATGTCTTGCGATGATTTTAGATTACAACTACAATATCCATGGTTATTTTACCTTTGTAAAATATTAAACGATCAAAAATAAACTTCATATTCAGAATAAAACATTGTGTTATGTTGATGGTTTAAACTTTTTTTCATTTGTATCATGATGGCAACCAAAAAAGCCCATTTTTTTGGACTTTTTTTTTTATATTTGACGCATACTAATAGTCAGTAAAACAAGATTTTTTATATTGGTTTCGTCTTTGATAATTCTTATCTTTTTCAATGTCTTGAAATTTGTAACATTCATTAAAACAAAAATAATTATTTATAAATAACGGTTATGTTTTTTAGAATTGTAATTATATATTTTATATAATGTATATCAAACACGTATATAAATCATGTACTATTTATTTACCTTTGTCCACAAATGTCCATCAAGTCGTGTATGGTCCAATGTAAAGCTCTAAAACTTCAGTAGAAACTTTCTTCTTCTTTTTTTTATTTTTTCTTATGTAAAAATACTTACAGTAGGTAAAAATTTGTTTACATTTGAAAGATTTACCCAACAAATCGAAATGAAAGAACGATTTATTTCATATTGGCAGTTCCACTTTAATACATGTAACATGCAGTGCTTCAAAAGGTTTAAATTTTGCCATTCGTTTGCTTAATACATTTCAATGTCAAGTCTGTAAAGGTCTCCAAGCTATCGATGAAAATTCGTCCACTTTATCATAAATCGTCAATACAATATTGTGCAGTTTTTTTTCCCTTTTATCTAATTGATGCTTTGATGTATATCTAAAAGTGAGTCACTAAAATTAGAAATTTTGACTTTTATTTTATTTCATAACTCATCAGTTTGAACTTTAATTTATCATATAAAAATTAACGAAGCTTCAAAGAGTGCAGGATTTTAAATATTTGAATATTTGATAACTAATTTCCTTAATGGAAAATTTAGTTTTACGATGATTTATAACTGTTAAATTTACTTGTGTCATGTTGTAAGGTAATTTTTCTTTCGTTTATGAAATTTTGAAATTTATATAACATTTTGTTGATATATTTTATTTATACTTCAGTCGTTTATATGCCTGAAGCAACTCTTTCTATTTACAATCTACGTTTTTAACCAATTCCCCAGTTTGAATCAAGATTGTGTTCCGTTTAATCTGCTCTATTGCACGTCACTGTACATTGTATATTTCTCAAATAAGTGTTTAATTGTGGGTTTTGGATGATATGAACAAATCCATCGTATGTGATACTGTAAACGAGTAGGCTTTTTTAAAGAATGGTGATGTATAAACATATAATTATACTTCTTTAAGCAACAAATAAAAGTTTGCAATCTACGAATAATGTTCTTTTTATTTTTAGATAAAAAACAATCCAATCATTTTTTTCTTTTAAAGTTTTTTTGTTGATATTCAGACAGTTTTTTTCTTTAAAATCTAAAATACTTATATATACTTATATATGTAAACGACAAAGAAAGATTTTAAAAAATGCATTTACATTCATCTGCAGAGAAAATTTCTGATACGTAAAAAAAATTAAAGTCAAAGGCGTGTAACGAACATAACTGAAGAAAAATACTATAATTCCTCTTCGTCTTTTTTCAAATATTGCAGTTGGTTTTTCAATGTATTAATTTCCTTTGTGAGGATAGGTGAATAGATGGACGACTGTATTTTGTTTAGAGTTTTCTCTGTCACATTAAAATGTTCTCGAAGACCGGCATTACGTGCATCTATAAAGTAAAAAAAACAACATGTTTTAAAATCATTATCAAAGTTGAATAGCGTATAACAAAACATATATTTTATATTTTTTTCTACAGAAACCAAATACTTTAATCATAATTTTGTACATTAGTTTAAAGTTTAAGAAATGATATTTCTATATCAGATTAAAATTTTATTTCTCTTTTTCAAAACTATGATATACTCATAACTAATTAATAATTAAAAGTCATTTCAAACCAGTCTAAATTTATTTTTTGATTAATTTTTCATTCATCATATCTTTGTTTTGTTTCACAAACTGAATAGAAATATCCCTTAAATATCTTTCAATTTATGGGGGGTTTTTTGCATGTAATAAGATTGTTATTTAACATAAACTTTCGTTATACATTATACTGCCATCAATTGTTAATCATCGTCATTGCTCGGGTATGATTAGATATATTTGTAGTTAAAGTAATAAAATGCAATATGTATTAAAGAAAAATATGTGAAAAAATAGGTCACCGTTTTTCAAAGTTAGTAGTTCTACTTTAGCCATTGTAGAAACAATATCACTGTCATTTTTGTTTATTTTTTGCTTAAAACAATGTTCCAAGGCTTTATTAAAGTCTTCCACGGTATTGTCAAAAATTGGACCGACTTCAATCTGCGATAAAGGATCATGCAGTCTTCTTCTTGCAATTTTCTGATTTGCTCTCTGAAAAAATCTGGCTTCTGTAGCTGCAGGACCTGGACCAAATCCAACACGCCCGGGGTTAAATGGAAGAATGTGGAAATGTTTTTTCGGAGCGTGATTGTCAATGCGGAACTCTGCTATTCTAGAGAGTGTTGATTTATGGGGTCCACCATAACAACAAAGTTTAAATGTTCCTTTGATTGGTAAGCTTATCTTAAAACGCCAAACATCGCCACATCGCAGCATTGCAACCAATTTTGGAATATTCTCAGCTTCAAGAAAACCTTTGATGTTTTCACCGATTTCTTCTTTACCGTCTTTCAGATATAGTTCATACCATAAGTCAATTGTGTTGGCGTTCTTAATTGGTGCCTGAATTTCAATTATCACTTCTCCGTCTGTACTTTTCAATAAGCAAGATTTTTTAGAAACCATTTTCAAGCCTAATCCGAAAAATGTTGGAAATAGGTAAGGCATTTGAAAGAATGATTTTCTGTGAATTGGTGTCTTACTAAGTTGCCATTTGTCTTCATCAGGGTGACATCTGTGTACGAATTCTTGAGGATCTGGGAAAATATAGTATTCTTTGAACGCCTTTCTTAAGACACCTACTGATTCTTTTACTTTTTTAAGGACCGATTTCCCGTGATCCTCAAGTTTTATCCATCCTCCTGCTTTAAAGCCTACTAAGCTCTTGCAGACCCAATATGGATGCACGATTTCCCACCTCTTGTCTATAAAGACAGTTGCCCAAGTGTCTCTATGATCTTTATCAGATGACCCATCGTTTATTCCATCCCCGGGCTGATAGTCCCCGGCTTTTGATACTCCGGGTACCTTTACACATTTGAGGCCAAACTCTCTGTAAAGAAATATTTGATTAGATAATAAGATAAAAATCAACCTGCTGTCAACTTATACAATAATGAAGTATTTAAATTTCATATTCTCATACTGAACTGACTTAAATAAATCCCTTAACCATTATCCAGTTAGAAATGGTGCCAATTTCATTTTACAAATGTTGATATAAAACAATCGGATTTATATATTTTAAAATAGAGCATAACCGTAACATACTTAAATGTACACGTATGTTATGTTCTTTTTATGACAAAGAAATTTATCACTTTGATAAATTTATGATAAATATTAATATAACGTTAAATCTAATGGTAAATGACGTCTTATTTGCCTGCAAAGTACGGTAAAGAAAGTGACAAAGAGTGATTGTTTCTTTGAAAGTAAAGAAAGGAACCCCTCAGGAGTGTCTCGAGATGGAGTTCGATCAGCAAAGTCATCAGGGTTTTGTTCCCCTAACCATATCACGATTGCTCGGACGGTCAACTTCCCTTCGTTTTCGTGTCCGGCCACACCATTGAGAAGATAATTTTTCAAATTTTCAAAGCTGCTAGCACACGTTGAAGGAGCCTAGACATGATCATATGAATACTAATCGATACCAATCAAAATCGTAAAACAAATAGTTCACCAACATTCATTTATTATACTAGTTTTCACGACGTATAAGAATGTTTAAACTTGAATGGACATTCAAATGCCCAACTACTGTCAATATTTAAAAAATCTTAGCTATTTTTAAGAAACGAAAGTGAGGATGTATATACCTCCCGTGCTCGTGTATCTATTTCATTCATAGTGAGTTGGTGTGAAAGAGGCCTGCTGGGTCGTTGCCTTCTTCATCAAGATTCTCCGGAATCGGTGACCAGTTATCAAAAAAATGTGCATATTTTTCTCTATTTTCGACCACATTGATTGTATTCTGAGGTACCAATCCCCTGTATTCCCCCAATTCATTTTCAAGTTTTACCTTGTGATATAATTGATAAAAACACGTATCAATGATGAATTTAAAAAATAAGAATAGCATCCTATACAGTGTACACAAAGCTGATCTTTTTATCTTTCCAGTATTCTTATGATGAAATAAGTAAATATATATATAAAGGAAATTCTATGCGGTTTTGAAATACTAATCATGTTGCTACTGCTTTACAAAAATGCAGTTTGAAACATTTAAAAAGAAAAAAGTAAACGAAAACATATTAAAAAGCAAGAATTTCGTCACGTACCAAGTGTGAAACTGTCATGTTTGTTTTAAATTACATGTAATAAAAAACTGTATATATTTTGAACATAATCTTTATATATTGTTTTTTTTTCAAACCAGTAGATTTGCCCTTATTTTCATGAAATGTTACATGTTAACTTATACATACACTATAATAGGAAGATTTTCGAATATCTGAGAAGGAACTATAAACCTACACGTATTTTCGTTACATTTAGGAAATGGGGTTAAAGCGTGGTTTACTTGATTTCATCCATTTTTCAGTCATTTTCAAAATATAATCCAGAAGAAACTTCATTCATTTTAGTTGGACTTTGCGGAAAGCAAAGTCCTAACTGTAGACATGCGAATCGCTAATGTTACTATAAATTGCACAACTCCAGCAGTAAGCAGAAAATTGAACAGCGTCAACGTAAAAGCTTCTGTTATACCAAATGCTTTTTTAAAAAACTAATATTTTTTATTTGGTGTGTGAATAGCTGCACACCGAAGAAATGGAGGCGGGGTGATTTTTCGAGGATTATATATATTTATATTTCATATATCTAAACAATTTAACAAAAGAAAATGGTCATGCATTGAAAAAATTGATAAAGACTCTAATAGTTCTGAGACTATGATATAATTGTGTATATAATGTATTTCTGGAACAGTTGTTGTAAAGCATAAATTTACTTTTTTTTCTTTTAGAGTTTAAAGTCCTTTCAAATATTATATACACATGAAAATGATCAAATATATGTATATGTGTATAAAACATCTTTATGTCAGTTTCTCTTTAAGTGTATGCCTAATGAAATGCAACAACATTAGCTGTATTCACTTCATGAATTTCAAATTAGTTAAATTAAATTTCAATTAAATTTCAAATCCACGTAATTTAGACAAATATTTGCTGACAGAATTAGTGTTGTGGCCATTCTATTAACGCTTGTCTTAATAAATTTCGGGTTAAAATATTTTTACAAACACTTTATTATACTTACGGTTTCGTTTGCCTGATCTGTTCCTATGTAAATGCAATCGGAACCGCTGGAATAATCATCGGGTTCTTCTTTTACATGTACATGCACCACATGTGGTGCCACAGAGGGAGGAGGAGGAGATGGCGAAAGCACCACCGGCATATTGCTGTTCGTACAACCCATATTCTATGGTCGTTTTAACACCATTTGTGTGTTAATGCAGATCTCTTTAACGAAGGACCGTCCGAAGTCTATGTAGGATTTAAATCGACATTTACATGTTACCTTCAATAAATATAAGCAAAGAAGCAGGAAGAAAGAATTCCCCGAAATCAGATACAATGTAATTGAATAATTCTTCCTTGTTTGGTTCTTTAAGAGTTTAATTCTATAGTCCGAAGTTTACATGAAAAATAAGTATTATTTATTTATGATTATTGGCTCACCTAAAATGTTCTAATTCTTTGCCTAAACTTTAACCATGGATTATTTATTTATTTAACGTGTAATGTTGTAGAAAAGAAGTTTATCAAAAAAAATTTCATAGGCTAATCTTTAAACGGTATCGTGAAAGATATTCATTAGAATTCCATACAGAAGGATTATACAACATTTCAGGTTTCTATCATAAAAAAACCCTCTAAACGTTTAATATCATTTTTTTTCAACACACTTGCAGACAATATAAGTAATGGAAAGAACTGTTAAAGATACCAAGACACAATTTTGGATCAGCATTTAATTTTTATGCATACAATGGTTTACTTGTGCGTCTTGAATACTTCACCAAAATTTAAAAGTTAGAAATCAAGTTACATTCAAGATACAGAGGGAAAAGCCATTGTTATGTAAACAAAAGCTTGAGTCTTATATTTGTTTATAAATGATATTCAGTTATCGTTTTTTTTGACAAAATAACTTTTGACAAACAAGATAAACTGATTCAATGTTTTTCTAAATAATTTATCAGCTACAACAAAATATTAGATTAGAATTGATACCAATACGTCTGTAATCAATAAAAGGACTCGAGCTTTGTTTACAAAACAAAGAATTCTAACCTCTGTATCTTTTTTGTTCCCGATGTTAAACTTTCAAAATTTGAGAAAGCATTAAAAAATCCACAGTGACCTTTCTAGACATTAAAAATGGAAACATAAAATTTGACAAATTTGAGCTCAAATTGTGTCCAACTCCCTTTAAATTAAAATCTTAAAAATGCCATTTTAAATTAATTAATTTTAGAGCTTTTTTGTCATTTTTAAGAAGGGTAGACAAAAAAAAACCACTTCACGTTCTCTTTTGCATTGATCTTGTTCAGTTCTAATGATTTCTAGAACTCCAATATTTTTTGAAAAATTTTATTTAGATAAACATAAAAATTCTTTTGAGAATTTTATGAATTCATAATTTCTTTGAAAACCAAGTGAAATTTATTTCACATTTATAATATAACAATCTAATGTGTTATAACTTGATATTAATTTTATTTTTACTTGCAAATATTTTTCCTCATATGGAACTACTTAAGGACAGGACACGTTCATTCTGTGTGAAATGTTCAAGGTCTGAAGAGGGCATATATTTAAAGAAACAATGTCACAGCTTAAGCATATAGGCTGACAGAGATCGGACTTTATCGAACGTAAAAATAAGCACAGGATAACAATGTTAAAAAGTCGGTTGGTACATGTACATGAACTTGCTTGGCCATAAAATAAAATCCTGTGAATCCCGAAGGGATTTTCAGAAAATTTAATCAAGCAGTCGTTTCTTTCATCGAAATATTCTGTTTACTATCAATCCAATATTAAACAAAGGTGTTCCGATGAAAGGAAACAGAAACAGAAATGGATTTCGATTTAAATATCGAGTTTTTGATAAAACCTCTTATATAATCTGCGTTATGCAGATTAAATTGCCTACACACCTTAAGTTCTTCAAAATCAATTTCTTTTCATAGATCATTTTCCTTGACAATATGCTTGGTTCGATCAATCTTGTGCAGCAGCTTACATGGAATTAATTCATTTTTTTTTTTGGATTTTAACATCAGATATTAAGACGTCAATCTGCTTTATAAAAGCGTTTTGTTTAAAAATTATAATTGTTGATTTTAATGTAGTTATTTAAAGTTATATGCAACTACGTTGTTTTTTTTTTTGTGCCGTGCACACGTGCCTTAATCGTTGAAAGAACGATTTGAAATGCCAAAATCGAGATAGAACACGAACTGACAGTCAGTGACGATTAAATACATGCTGCTTCTTCTTTTTATAAACTCTTTTGGAATCAGGGGGGCATGTTCATGAAGCTATCTAAAGACCAAGATATGTCTCAGATTTATCTTATGACATATGTACACTTAAGTCATAAGAGAGTTTCTCGAAGCCGTCCAAACTTACGACACCTTCTAAAACTCATCCTAACTTTAAGACATCGCAACAGTTGTCTTATCCTCAATAAACTATACAATAAACGTGTCGATTGTGAATCAGTACTTCTTAAAATAGGAGAAACTGATATGTACACCACGTCTTTTTTAGTTTGTAGCATATAAATATTAATTACACCTGTTTATATTTTAAAAGAGTTCAATGTTCAATAGATTTTATCGGATCGATTATTGATCAGTTCGATTGTCTTTACTCGTTATGGAAATGTTCAATTCTTTTTTTTTAATAATATTTCATGAAATGTTTAAAAGTTCATTTAATGTATCGTACATATGTTTCAGGATCTCTTTTAAATAGAAATTAAAATTTCTTGTTTGAGTGAAGTTTAAATGCGCCCATAATGAAATTCTTCAAAGCCAGGCGTCTGTCCACATTTTCTAGAAAAGGCGAAAGGGGTTCGAAAGATTTCAATGACAGTAATAAAATTAAACATAAAGGAAACGACGTTAAGTCCTTCGGGGTTTTCAGTTTAATCCAAATTATGTTTGGAAATTAAAAAATGAGATATCCATATTAGTGTGAATTCAAACATTCAAAAAACAAAAACTAGTTAAAAGAATGTAAAATTATCTTTATACGATTTGTATTCTTCTTGTTCAAACTACACACTGGAAAAATAGACAAGCAAAGAGACAATTGACCTTCTGCACTTTCCTATCTAGTCTAGAATAAGTTCAACAGACTTCATCTCATAAAGACTGTTCATTGATATTTAACCAGCAATAACTAAATTACCTAGATCTATGCAGGAGGTGATCAGAATGTATACGTTAATGCTGTTTAGGTATTTGCTTAAAGATGCATTTATGATTTACATGTAATGGCAAACAATAATGCATTTAGCAAAACACATTTTTTTCCAAGCAAGGCTGAAATCAATAAAAAAGATTTTGTTAGACTACAGCGACAAATGTTTCATATTTTACCTCAGTTCATTTGATTGTCATCTTTTATTTACAAATGCCAGCAAATTTGAAGGAGATTGAAAATACGTTCAACTTTGGATATTTACACATTTGACAGTTTTCAGATTCAACTGATCTTTTATTCGACTCCTCTAAACAGATAAGCGAGGTGACCGGAATTTCATAAAGCACAGAACATTAAATCCAGATTTTTCTACTTCTGTAGACGTGACTTACGACATGGTTTCGGAAACAAGTTTCTGTGGGCATTCGACTTTGAAATTTTATAACTCCCTCTGTGCTCCGTCGTTACTTTTGCCTAGATCACTAGGTATAAGCCCTACCTTTTTTTTCAAAGAGTATGGGTAAATTATAAATGAATAATCAGACATTCTACACATGTAAAAGGAAAATATTTATGAGCCCTTTGGGTTTATTAATGCTATAATCAATTATTAAGTTAACGTTTTCCATTAACATTGAGACAAGGAGGAGTGTATTTTGATAGATATAAAACAATTATGTAACGTTTGCGCACACTCAATCAACTGATGCATTATGTACTTACATGTAGATGTCTATTCTTTAATGTACCATTTTATTTATTTTTCTATCCTACCAATTCTGGACCTGTTTATTAACCCATTAGTACAGTCAGTGCTGATCTTTTATGAGCTCTAATGTATTCCATAACAAGTAACAGAAATGAGAAGGATGAAGGATTTGAAATATTTATTGTTTTAATCAACTTTGTTATACGTATCTTTATACGTGGGCTTTGATGTATGGTGAAAAAAAAACTCAAAATTAAAATAAAAAATATATATTGATTACAATCTATCCTACAGTCGAAAGATTAAATCAACATCATAACTTTCATTTGATATGATTTTTACACGTAAGAGCATATCAAACGCATACATATACGAGGGTTGTCCCAAAATAGTGTAGACAAGTGGCGTTATTTAATACAAAATGCTAAACAACATATTTCAGTAGGACGAACGTTAGACAACACGTATTACAGGAAAGTTGAAACAATACTGAAAATTCAAATCTGTACTTTATTTATTTCTTGAAAAAATGAATAATAAGTAACAACAAGTTTTGTAAGGCGGTGCAATGTGCGACGTCGAAAATTTCCAGTCTTTACGTTGTTGATAGAAACTCCACATCATTTACGATAAAATTTAAGTTTTATTTCCGAAAAAATCTTGAAAAAATATTTTCTTTGAAAATGTACCCTGACTGTACATTCAACATAAAAATTCTAGCATTGTTTTTTAAAAATATTTACTAAGTACAAAAACATGCCGACTCCAAACTTTCCTGTCATACGTGTTGTCTAACGTTCGTCCTACTGAAATATGTTGTTTAGCATTTTGACTTCCATTTCTAACGGTCGGGTTTACTTTTTTCACCTATTGTCATCAGACTCGTCCGAATATTTTCAATGTTGTAGGACTACTTATTCACAAAATGCAATTCTAAGCGATTTTGTTAATATTATTTTCTTCAATGGCCGCTTTGGATTTGTTTCAAGGTCTTTACAAAATTTTATCAGTTACAGCTGCGCCACCTTAAACGCTGACGTCGTCATTTTATTACGAGTTAACACCTCAACTTGTTACAAAATGCGCTATAAAATCTTTAAAAGTTTTATTATAGCCAAAACGTTTTCTGAGTAAATAATAGAGTTATAAACAAATATAAATGTATTTTTTGTTTCAAATTTTTCATTCAAAAAGTCCTTTTCCTAGCAATTTTTAATTCATTATGTTGATTTTAACTTTTCGTTTTTTGACATTGCGCCGCATGTCGAATTTATGATCTAACAATCATTTATTTAATCTCAAACAAAATTTGATTTCAAAACATAATTTGACTGCAAATTTCTTAAACCCATTTGTGGCACAAGTTTCATCTTCCTGTGTCTTCGATTAACTAAATAACGCCACTTGTCTACACTATTTTGGGACAACCCTCGTACAAATGGAAAATTATTCAATACAAATAAAAAAACATACAATACAAATGGAAAACAAGATATCTGTGAGCCAATGCTCATCTGCGATAAATAGTTGCTGAAAAATCTTTGACGGAAATTTGTTTGAAAATTTTTGCTAAAAATAAACGAAGTACTCATTACACAGGAAGTTGACGTCCAATTGATACAAAAATATATCCAACAATATGGCATGCAAAAACAAATAGTGTGTTAAAATTTCAAGCATCTGCGATAAATAGTTGCTGAGAAATCTTTGACGGAAATTTGTTTGAAAATTTTTGCTAAAAATAAACAAAGTACTCATTACACAGGAAGTTGACGTCCAATTGGTACAAAAATATATCCCGCGATATGGCATGCCTTAACAAACACTGTGTAAAAATTTCAAGCATCTGCGATAAATAGTTGCTGAGATAAATGCGACAGAAATTTTTGTTACGGACGGACAGACAGACAGACGGACAGACAGACAGACACACAAGGGTAAAACAGTATACCCCCTCTCCTTCGGAGCGGGGGTATAATTATACAATACAAATGAAAATTATAAAATATAAATGAAAATTATACAATAAAAATGGAAATTATAGAATACAAATGGAAAAATATACAATTCAAATTGAAAATAATACAATACAAATTAAAAATCCTAATAAGCCTAGATCCTTCATATGGCGTCGTAATTTTATACATATCATGAATTCTGTTGAAGATTACATGTACGTCAAGAGATGGGCAAAATCTGAAAAAGAAGAACTGGATACTTTGTCAGAGTGGGTTAAAAGCATCAGGTGTATATAAAAATCTCGTATTAAACGACTGAGAGGTCACATGAGAACCATCTATCCTTCTGTTTTCAATAAAGCAGAAGTGGGAAAAGAACTAGACAGATTGTACGATCAGTATGTACTGGCCCCTGCTGATAAGGCAAGTAACAACATTGTCTTTGTTTGTAAGGCACATTATATTAATTGCATTTTCAAAGAACTAGGTTTTTGATTCTACACATGGTAATCCTACTTACACCCATAGTAGCCTTTCCAAGCAGGAAATACTTCAAAATCATAAATCTGAAATGGATATCTTTAACATCCCCAATACACAAAATGAATTTGATTTACCTTATTTGTACTGAATTCCAAAGCTTCACAAAAGTCCTTACAAACAGAGATATATAGCAGGTTCCAGTAAATGTTTGACCAAACCTCTCTCTTTACTCCTTAATAAAATCCTTACAGTAGTGAGGGAGAAACTTCAAGAGTACTGCACAACAATATACTCCAGAAGTGGTGTGAATCAGATGTATATAAGAAACTCTAAAGAATTATTAGAAACTTTGAGGTCACAAAATCTTACCAAAATCAATAGCATCAAAACGTACGATTTTTCAACGCTTTATACAACCATTCCCAATGACAAATTAAAATCTAGGCTTTTTGATATCATCAACAGTTGTTTCTTCAATAAAAATGGAAGTCGTAAAAATACTTACCTTGTCATTGGAAATCAAAAAATTTTTTTTGTTAAAAACCATTCTGATTGCACACAAAAATACTCTGAAGTTGACATTAGAAAGAAGCTAGAGTTTCTGATAGACAACATCTATGTAGTTTTTGGGATTCAAGTCATCCAACAATCTGTTGGAATTCCCATGGGTACCAATTCAGCTCCATTGTTAGCAGATCTATTTTTGTATTCTTATGAAGCAGAATCTATTCAGAAACTTGTACGTGAAAAAATAAATCACTAGCTGTTGCCTTCAACTCAACATATATTCAGGTATATCGACGACGTATTATGAATTAACAATTGTTACTTACATACTTACGTCGACTCGATATATCCCAGTGAACTTGAAATAAAAGATACCACCTGCGTCATCTGTTTCATATTTGGATATTTTACTGAACATAGACATTGATGGTAACCGAACAACACAACTTTATGATAAACGCGATGACTTCAATTTTTCTATTGTCAACTTTCCTTACTTATGTAGCAATATACCTTCATCATCTGCTTATGGTGTTTTTGTCTCTCAGTTGATTCGATCCCCCCCCCCCGAAGCTTAAAGACTTAAAGCGGTTTAAGCATTTTTGCCCCCAAAATTAACCTTTTATAAAGGGCTCTCAAGATAGCGTGTAAGATAGTTGATATCAGATTTAAAATAAGTATGTAAAAAGTTATTACCACAGTCATAATGTAGCGATGTCATCATGAAGATTCTCTCTTCATATATTTTTCATATATGAAAAAAAATGTTAAAATCGTACTTGAATCAACCTGCGCCCTACACTTCCGAATGCAAAATCAAAAGAAAATATGGCTATATTTTCATATTTTGGGGGTTTTTGGTTGCAAAATTGCGTGAATTATCTCATTTAGGTGACATTATAGATAAACAGCGAATAAGCTATGGTGACAACAATCAATATTTAAGTGATAGGCATCATTTGTATAATGATTTATATAAGATTTGGTTTTTATATGATACTTCAAAAAATTAGTTGAATTGGAGGCAGATATTTGACCATACCAAATATCGTCCTTTCAATGATGTACAATTTTTACTTTTTAGGGCACCACAGTCCTTCAGGTAACATATTGCTATTGATATTCGCCCTCATTCGTGCTCGGTCATAAAACCAATTTTGCATTTTTAGCTTCCTGGAAGCTGCAGAGCAAACTGTTACAATTTTTGAAGCATCTCTAAAATAAAAGGAATATGAAATAAAATATATAAATTTATCATACCTCTGTGAATATTTTCTATGTGTAAAATTACAACGAATAAACACTTCTATCTAACCGTGCTATCTGCTCATGGTAAATAGTCATAGAAAATATTCACCAGCGGCATTCGATTTCCCTATTTTTTTTAATCTCGGAATACGATCGCTACATTAAATCCAAAGTCCAATAACTCTAATTTGTTTATCATCAAGAAATTCTGCATCGCCGACAAATAAAGTTTTCTTCGGTAAAATAAAATACCTTTTCACTGAGTATTCTGACAATAGCCCGTTTATTGTCCCCCTCGACAGCCCCTGTCTAGGGCAACAATAAACTTGCTATCGTTCTCATAGCCAGTAAATAGGTATATATTACCACCCCAGGGTGCGTGGGCGGTACCAAATAGGTAAACAGGTTATATTTTCAAAATCTTTTCTACTTTCATATCTGTCGAAAAAAAAAAAAATAATTGGATTTCTATGATGTCAATGAAGCCCTCCACCGCAGTTGTGAAATTTATGACCCCTATTTCAGGGGTTTAGATCCTAGTACGGGGCCAATTTGACCATATTGTGAAAAATGTATTAATTTAAAGAAAATCTTCCTCTTTAATTTTGCAGTAGTGAGACATAAACTGACTGCATGATTATGATGCTCGTGAATTCCTCTTTACACTAGGAAGTAAATTGACCATATTAAAATAAAAATGCTCCCAATTTTTAGAAATGTACTTTAATATCTTGCTTATCGTATTCGTGTGTGCATTAAAAATGAAACTTGAAGTATCGAAAAACTGAAATTCCTCCGACTTCCCCCTTCCCACCGTCTTTGTATTGAGCTTTGCAAACAACACATTATTAAAGCAGTTAGAGGATTCTCGGATTAGGAATTAGACGCCAAACTGAAGCATAACACTACGAGAGAGGTCCATCTAAGGGCTATGGTAGTCAAATGAGGGTCTCTTGTTCTTTAATGGCAATTCTACATGTAGTAACATACTCGACGTACAAAAGTTCATTTGATCACAACTACATAGAAAAAAAAAAAACAATGACAACGCTCACCCACCGAACAATGAAAAATTTAAAATCATTCAACCGAATTTTCTTTAAAAATCTAAAATATATATAAAATAATATAATAAAATATAAAAAAAAAATCTGGGCTCAGTTTCATAGATAGCATCAAAACAATTTCTTGAAAGATGTAAATACATGGTATTTTTCAAATATGTGCAAAACATGCACATTAAAAACTAAGTCGGCCACCTGAACAGTAAGAGGATGTACATGCTGTGTGGTTTTCACTGTACTAAATCTGTTTTGATTGTCACAGCATTTATTGAGAGTGAAAAGCATGCGCACAAACTTAACAGTCTGTAAAATTCTCGTTCATTATGAAACCATATTGCCAAGTTTTAAATTATTTATTGTTCTAGTGCCTGTAAAGCACCATTAACAATAATAATCATAAAAACCATTTTCATGATTCGAAAGTCATTTGGAAGGAGGCCCGTATTGCTGCAATAATGCCAGAATGTGTTGCCAGAAGGTCAATATTTTGGTAAGGGGAGGCAATTGATCTTTTTAAAGACCAACAGTTGATGAAAAGATCAATTAAAAACAACTAGCAAGATAACATGATATAATCATCGTGACATCTAAATGTGTGTTACGTGCTAGTCGCGCATATTTTTACAACACAAACGCATAAAAGTAATACTTTGTTTAGAAAGCAAATATTTGTTCGCAATTTATATTTTTTTCCTTAAACAACCTTTGCAACAGTTATATAGTTGCTCTATTATATATATATATATATTTATATTTATATATATATATATATATATATATATATATATATATATATATATATATGAACGGTTGGTAATAGTTGCAATAGCTAGTAGATACACATAAATGATAGTCTGAAATATATATTTTTTGGTAACAAACGGAACAAATCAGAGAAAAACAAGTTGTTTTTAATTGATCTTTTAATCAACTGTTAGTCTTTAAAAAGATCAATTGCCTCCCCTTACCAAAATATTGACCTTCTGGCAACACATTCTGGCATTATTGCAGCAATACTGCAGCAACATTCTGGCAATACATTGCGGCAATGTTGCTGCAGTAGCATTTTTCGTATGCAAATGAGATTGCGGCAATATTGCCAGAAAGATGTTGCCACAAAAGTTTTGCTGCAACATATTGTTGCGACGACACCTTTCTGGCAATACATTGCGGCAATGTTGCTGCAGTAGCGTTTTTCGTATGCAAATGAGATTGCGGCAATATTGCCAGAAAGATGTTGCCACAAAAGTTTTGCTGCAACATATTGTTGCGACAACACCTTTCTGGCAATACATTGCGGCAATGTTGCTGCAGTAGCGTTTTTCGTATGCAAATGCGGCAATATTGCCAGAAAGATGTTGCCGCAAAAGTTTTGCTGCAACAACACCTTTCTGGCAATACTTGAGATTGCAGCAATATTGCCAGAAAAGTGTTACAGCAAAAGTTTTGCTGCAACACCTTTCTGGCAATACATTTGCATAAGAAAAATAACATTGCAGAAATATTGGTTCAATGCATATTCTGTGCTCTGGCAACAATATATGCAATATTTATAAATAATAAATGTATACAGTAAAGCAGTCATGTATATTATATTAATCTACAACCAAAATGAAAAAAATATCTTTAATTGTGATTACAGTTTTATTTTTTTAAAGATGCAAAAAGGTTACAACAAGACTAACATTTCCCATTACATTAAATTTGGACTTTCAAAAATAAAAAATAAAAAAAAGTTTGTGATTACCCAATATTACAGAAGTAAAAAAAATATATTATTCAATGTAACATGCACAAAATAAGTACTGAATTAAAAATATAATCTATAATATTAGAGACCTCAAACTGGAATTTCAAAATGCTTATAAAGGACACCAATTAAAATTAATAATCTTTAAATTTAACACATAAATACAATAAACACAAATAAACACAATAAACACAAATATGATGAACAAATCATGATGAAACTTGACTAAAAGTACTCAGCCAATCAGTGACAATTTATTGCTGCAGAATAACATGTATTGTAGTTTGATTGACACAACGCGCACAGACTGATATGGACAAAAGTTCACTGTTTACCGTAAGCAAAGCTCAAACCATATAGTTCACAAGTCCTGCACAACCACTTGCTGTATTACGACTGATCAAGGCATTCGTCTTAGGCATTCCAAATGTCCTTTTTTGACAGCCTCGTGGGCATTCTGATTTCACACATAAACAATCACAAAAACAGCTATCAGAATATCACAACAATATCCACATTGGAATTCAGCACTGTTGTGTATATGTTCCTCTCTATAATCTTAAACAAATAACACCATCATTCTTTTTTGGTTGACAGTTCCACCATTCATTTAATCAGTAAGGTGACAGCTTTTTTCATGGTTTTCTTCAGGTCTGTGTTACCCAGGGCAGACCTACTGGGAAGATAAATGGATTTCATACAAGCACATTGGCAATTGTTTTCAGATTTTAAGCAGTTTCAAGGGGGGTCGGGGGTCCAGACCCCCTCCCCCTTCAAATTTTTTTAAATTATAAAATTACAATGTACCAAAAATATGCCTCGGACCCCCTCCCCCTGGCAAACTCAAATTACCAAACCCCCCCCCCCCCCCCCCCGAAATTAAATTCTAGATCCGCGCATGGTTCTTAAACAGTGTTAAACCCATTGGTATAATGGTAGATCGCAGTCTTTCGGTTTATATTCTTATAACAAACAGGTATAAACTGCCATTCAATGAATATATTTTTATTGCTAAACTTACTTTTTCAAAAACGTGCTCATGCAGATGGTGCAGGGGATGTCAACACTCGATTCGTTCACTCGGATTCGTCCTCAGTTCAGCCGTTGATTTTTATTTTTTTTTTTTACAGATAAACACTCCATTGACAGTGTATTTTTTAACCTTGTTTACAGATAATTCCTGTATTTCATTCATTTCACTATCTCCAGTGATGGCAGGAGGCTCGATGGCAGACAACATGGCAGCTTCGAATGTGAAAATTGGCGGTTAGCGATTTGATCGACCAATCAGCGCGCGCGTAACTTAACATTGAAACGAAAGTAAAAGTGGAAACAAACAGCATACGAAAATTCTTAATTCAACATGCATCGAGCAGTTTAGATACTCAAATCTAAGTAGACTGATATTTTAACTTAATAAAAAAGAATATACCGTTACAAAAGAACAGACAGGTTGGTATTCACGTAAAACATGAGTTGGGGGGGGGGGGGGTGATTCAAACACTTAACAGTCTTTTATAGTGAAACATCGTAACCATGCATAACAGGTTATATATGCCATTGAAGGGAATATCACTGGATTTTTTTAATTGAGACTTTCTTAGAATAAGACTTTAATCATAAAATGTTTATTAGATTTAATTTTTTCGACTTATTATTTTTTGGGGGAAAAATATGTATACATACAAAAGCAATTCATGCAATTATAATTGACAGTTTTAGACTTGTGCTGAATGTGTAAAATTTTATAAGTCTAAATTCTGCTAAAGCTCTTGCAAGCTCGGTAAGCATAATAAATCAGAGGAAAAGGAAAGTTTGTGGTAAACTTCTGGCAAATTTTGAGGTGTTATAACTGAAATCATATCTTGACTAAATAATTGACAATTTTTTAACCCCCCTCCACTGCTTGGCTTTTCCTTAAATTATAATTAAAGCAGAAATCAAAAATGATGCCTAGCAGTATTGCCAGATCAAATTATATATATTATGTATAAATAAGTTCATGATTTAAATGATCAAATACATGTAGATGTTACCAGAAAATTATTTCTGGCAGTATGATACTGAGTGTAGCCAGAATATTACCAGAAGTTGTTGCAGCTAGTGGCAATATTCTAGGTGCATGTTAATATAAATTTTTACAGAAATAACTCTAATAGTATTGCCAGAATGTTGCCAGAAGTTATTGCCGCTAGCGGCAACACTCCAGCAGTATTGCCAAAATGTTACCAGAAGTTGTTGCAGCTAGCGGCAACATTTCACTAGTCTCAAAATCAGCTGATTTCTGGTAACAAAAATGTGTTGCTGCAATATTGCGGCATTGTTGCAGCAATAATTTTACTTTGGTAAGGGTCGTTCCTTAAAGGGCTTGGATAATAATAAAATCTAAATTTTACCTAAAACCTTAATTATAATCTAAAATTAAAAAAAAATATCACAAAACTACATATATGCTATAATATACTATAACAATGCTTTATGATGACTCAAATGTATGTATTATGTTTTCGTCTAAATATATAATATTCTTGAATAAAACAATTTCATCCGAATTTTTTTCTCCTACATTTTCAACATCAGACAAATCATCTCTTGGAATATGTTTTGGGGTGTCCAATAGATGCGCAATAAGGTTTCGAAAATGTCAATTTTGTCTTGGGGATCTTTTGCTGAAAAATGACGAATTTTTTTTTTTTAAATCTGGTTTCAAAAACGTCAACATTTTTGCAGTAGCCAAATGATCTTCTAGGATTTGATCGGGGGTGTTTTGAAGTGTAATCAGGTTTCAGAATTGTTTTTATCGCGGGGATTTGTGGGCAACAAAACATGACTTTTTTGCAAAAAAAAAGTATGGTTCACAGAACTCCTCTTACATCTTTTGGAGTAGCTACGTCATCTCTTGGAATATGATAGGGGCTGTCCTGTAGATGTGCAATGAGATTTTGAAAATTTAAATTTCATCCAGGGAGTAAAATAATAGCAAATAATTGACATATATCGCTCAAAAAACCTACATCCCAGAACTCCACTTATGATATAATGAATAGACACATCATATCTTGGGATATGATAGAGGCTGTCCTAGAGATGTGCCATAAGGTTTAAAAGATTAAGATTTCATCCTACGAGTCAAATAGGATCAGAAAATTAATGTTTTTCACTCCAAATAAAAATACCTTACATTTATACTTTTCTTAATGGTCGAATGATCTATTCAAAACAAAATATAATTTGGGGTCTAAAAGTTTAGAAACTGGTAAATAAAGTTTTTCTTTAAATAAATCACGTTACACGTTGCATAATTGACAAATGATCTGTTGAGATATGATCAAAAATCATATTTTTTACCTGGGAATCAATAACAGTTACTAATATTTGGGTTAAAATTAATAACAATTATTGATGCAAATGAAATGTTTATACTTCATATCAACCCTCCTCCCCCCCCCCCCCAAAAAAAAATCAAACGCGGTTCTACAGATTCAGTCTTCTCACATTCTTACATGTGTACAGTAGCAAATTTTTAAGATGAACAAAATGTTATATGCATATATATTTGCCTATTTGGGGCACTTGTAAAGTCTCCTAAATAAAGCAGGGTCATCATTAGGCTAGGAATTACCCACATGGGTCAAACACTACTGGCTTGCAACCAGGCCCGGGGGCCATAAAAGTTAGATGAGCTCACTTTTGATCTAAGTCTCACTTTTATCAAAGGAAGATATAGTGGAAAAGTGAGACTGAGATCGAAAGTGAGCTCGTCTAACTTTTATGGCCCCCAGGCCAGTTCTCGCCAAGTACCATTTCTTGCCAGTGCATTGTTACGTCATTTTCCGTGTATATCATTTTATGTGTTGATAAAATGACGTAACAATGCACTGGCGAGAAATGGTACTCGGCAAGAACTGGTCGCACGCCAGTACATATGAATAAGATAAAATATTTTAATTATTTCCAGTTCTAGAATATCAGGGTGTCTCCAAAGTGGCTTTACCTATTTACCATTTAATGCACAATGACACAATTCAAAGAGCAAAAATAAATACGGTTTACGAATGGGGATCTCAAAAGTTATCAAAATATATAGTGTATCATATTTTGCATTTTCCTGTTTCATGGGGTCAGAACAATTCCATAGGGCCATGGCCTACATTGTATTTGATGCATTATAATACATTAAGAAAGAAAGACCCCTTCTTCCCATTAAACATAGGTTCAACATACATACCAGTTTACCTCACCTTTATAGAAAACCAGCGGAATTGATTGCTGCAAAAGTCATGTTGTCAATAAATACTATATTTTCGCACGCAAACATTTTGCTACGTTTAGGAGGAGATTAATAAAAAAAAAAACCTATATTTATTGTACGTATAGCAAACTAGAATATTGCCATCTTGCCAGTTGAAGCAACCCAGAGAATAAAGAAGGTGCTTCAAAGTTAAAAAATTGTTGATCACAATATCTTGTAGCTCGAAAAAGAAAAAGACTAACTGATGTATTGATGGGACTTTTTTTGATTTTCTGGACCTTTCAAATTTAATAGAATTTTGTAAAAAAGTAAGTTGAATTTTGTTTTACGTTTCTATGTTTAACATATCTTATTATATTACGAAACACGATCTACTTTATATATATATATATATATATATATATATATATATATATATATATATATATATATATATATATATATATATATATATATATATATATATATATATATATATATATATTATACAGTTAATCACGCTAAGAGTAAAGTGATTTTCATTCCATCCTGGGTTCTAAAGAGATTGTGAAGCTTACAGATATAATTAACAACGTTTACAACGAAGCTAAATTGCCTTGTCCTGTTTCACAGTATAAACATAAGTATAAACAACTTATAACAGCCGCCTTTAAACTTACTTTCAATGTCACAATTTTATAATCATGTTGATGATCATATAGTGGTCAATTATTTGATTTAAGCACACATCAAAAGAAAACGCATGTTTTTTCATTAAACAGTTTTTCGTATTGATCACCTGAAGAATAAGAAATAATTTTCTTCTTTCATGTATCCAATACATCTTGCGTCTGCATGACCTTGATATAAATAAAAATAACATATTAAAACCTTAAACCAGAGCAGACTTTCAAAACTTGACCCCAGTTCCACACTGTGTCAGTCTTGGGTTTTGGCGGGGCAGGCCCTAACAGACATAAGACAGACCCCAAGAGTACAGAAGGCAAAACCAAAGTTTAATAAGTACATAAATGTCTTACAATATTTAATTTAGTGGTCTAAATAATTGAAACCTGATAAAACGAATATTTTAATATTTACAAGGTTTTACATTATATCAGAGGGTCTGTACTAAATGATGACGAATCGACTGAACCCACACATAGTCAAACGTTTTTAATCTCACATCCAACTTCAGGGCGATGGTTTCGTCTCTAACTACTTCTTATATCGGTTCTAAACCTTAATGAATATTTTTCTGTTTCAAGGTACTTGTAAGCAATTGCATTTGATCAAGAAATTGCTACAATTAAGTAAACTACAACCCAAGAAATTAAATAGCAAATGACGTTATAATCTTAAAACACTATAAATTTGATTTTTAATTTAAGACAGGTTCTGATATTGTTAAGAAGAAATACAAAATATACAAAAGATATAAACATGAATGCCATAATATGACTCCTTATATGTACATGTTACACGTGTGTATAAAACAGATCTAAAAGAAAATAAACATCAAAAGAAAAAAAGTTGATGAGATTACCAGTGCTAGGATACCCAAGTCAGTGACTGAATTAAATACACATGTAAAATAAAAGAAGTGTCATAAACAGCCTGCCCACAAAAAAAGTTTGTACTTACAAAAAGCTGAGTTAGAAATCATACAAAAAGACCACTTCGACCTATTCGTAGAAGGAAAAAGAAATTTATGACTTGGACAGAGTTCGTCAAAGATGCAGCAAAATGACTGTAACACGCAAGGCAAATGTCTCGTTAGTTAGGGAATTAATTCTGTTTTATGATAATTCTCCGTCACAAAAATTCTACATCGGAGCTTGTGAAGCAGTGTATGAAGTCAGAAAAGGTTACCGTCTTGCCACACCCACCATAATCTCTGGATCAGTCAAACTAGACTTAATTTCAATTGCATAATATAGCTTTTTTGTTCACGATTTGTTTACATTTGATTGCAATTTTCCTTTCAATAACGAAGTACAAGAATCTACAAATCGAATCAATTAGTGTTTTGCTGGTATTTTTCAGATTTCATCATGAACAATACAACGTGGACTCCACTGACACAATCTGGCTCTGTCTCGATCATGATAAGCTTATTTTTTATAATAATCGGGTGTATAATCGCAGTCATGAATATAACGGTACTATACGCTGCGCTGCACATCTCGTTGTTTCAGAAATGCGCCCACCACTGTCTCGTACTTGGATTGACAATAGCGGACACGTGTGGAGCCCTTGGTCTTATTTCATCAGGAGTTCGTTTTTTGTCCGCGGAATTGTCTACCCAGATACCATTATGTATAATAACAGTAGTTTTACTGCAGGTTGGCGTGTTCACGTCATTCAACCAGACATTCTTAATATGCTTGAATCGTTATCTTTTGTTGTCTAAAAACCCGTGGTATTCTAAATTATTTGATAGTAAATGTAGATACGTGCTATGTGCTTTACACTGGACCGCAGCTATCGTGATTGCCACATCATTTTTTGAAATTGAAAGTATGCGCAATAACAGAAAGGTCTGCAACGTTTACGTCTTATATGGAAGTGGATACGAGAAATTTCGAGTCGTGTATTGCTCTAGTTTATTATGTACAGTAATACTGACAGTAATATGTTATATCAAAATCCTGTTTACGTTACGAAGGTCATTGCATAGTGTAGCTCCAGAAGATAACAATAAACTTGAAATGACAAGACGGGACACAACGACGGACAAGGAACCAGCTGGCGGAGGGTCAAGCTTGACGCCTTATCAAAACAACGCAATCCTAAGAAGCAAGGAAAAGCAGAGCAAGAGGTCCACGAAAATTGTTGGAATCATTCTTGTAGCGCTAGTTGCTTTGACGGGTCCCATGTTGATTGTCAATTTAGTAGATAATGTAAGCCATACCATTATTCTGATAACAATATGTCTCACGGCGTTAAATTCTCTGATTAATCCTATCATTTACTGCGCTAATATACGCGTTTTGCGGGAAAAGATCAAATACATGTTATTTCCTTATGCTGAAAACTAATACCCTGTCTCAAGGTGGTATGGGAGACTTCCATGTTGTGACTTATTGTTTATCAAAATAAACAAATAAAAACAAGTGTATTTATATAAAAAGTATTTTTTTTTTTCAAAATTGTCACCTAACAACGTAGCGTAGTGGGTTAGAGGGCTTACTACGAATATGAAAGTCATGAGTTCGAATCCCGCTGGAGGTTTTACAATTTTTACCTCTTTAAATATAATATCTAAATGCTTTTCTTTTGGTTAAATATTGTAGAATTTGAAAATTCTAAACCGGTTAAAGTATTTTAATTACGACGTTCTTTAATTCACATTAATATTGACAGATGTCCCATACCATCTAAATATAACGAGACAAGAAAAATTCAATTCATAATTGTTTTAACAAATATACATCAGCGAACAATATTTTTATTTTTTCGTTCAATAAAAGTGTCGTAGAAACGTTATGATGGTCGTCAAATCTGTGAAATAATTGTTTGGCCAAACTAAAAAATATATGCATTCACTGGAAATTTATACACTTCTGATCGTCAGCTCTACCGTAGATTTGGCAAGAGTTGCGAATCTTTTATGTAAGAAGATTAAATTGAAAATCATCTTTATATTGTAGACATTATTTTTATAAGACATGTAACAATATTTTTTGATGTAATATTATATAAATAGTGCCTGTTTGGGAGGGTAACAGTTGAAATTGACATCCCGAGAAATCCATTGTCAACTGACGCGAAGCGGAGGTTTACAATGGTTTTCGAGGGGTGTCAATTTCAACTGTTATCCTCCCAAACAGGCACTATTTATTTTATTATACTGAATGTCTTATTTTTGACGTGAATTCAACGGCGAACCGTACGCGCATAATTTACGTGCATGTAACAATTCGTTGTGTTATCCGTTGCCAATTGTGTGGCAAACGTTGAGGGTAATAAAACGGATTATCAACTGCGTCTAAACCAATCAGATATTAGTATTTAACATGAAAGTATAATAAACATGATTATCACATGTCAAGTCATTTGCAGTCAGTTTCTAGCATTCTATGATTATTCATGATCTTAAACATGATTAATGATCTTATATTTACATGACAGGTGATATATTTTTCACTTCAAATCCCTTAACTGAATTTCTGAAAACATATGACTTATACTTATTCTTTTCTATAGCTTTGCAAAGCATCACATCGGTGCAACAAATGCCAAAATGGATGAAAGATTATTACATGTAATTCTTCAGTTTCTCAAGTTTCTTACACAGGGGCTTGGTTGTTGGATAGTGAATTTCCTAATTATTTGTTCCCGAAGAAAAAAGTGATTAAAATTGGTAATCTTAAGTGTATTTCTGTGTATTGCAATAAATAAATTCACTGAAATCCCCCGTTTCAGTCATGTTAAAAAAGTGTATTCAATGTACATTAAAAAAGTAAAGGGACGACACTCGCCATCTTGGATTTATAGGGGGTCCTCGTTTCAAGCTATGTTTTAAACAAGTTCTTCCATTTCTCCAACGATTTCTGACGAGATCTAGGTTGGAAAATATTCAACTGACTTATTCCTATCGTCTGAATACATCTGTACGCTGCATAATAAACACATCGTTCCGAAATGTACTAGATACTTGCCAAACTTATCGAAAGCAACGGAAGTTTACTTTTGAGTGACGTAAATTCTCCATATAATCACTGAGATGTTCCGAAAATGTGTGATAAATCTAGAGAGAGCAAAAATTCCGCGAAAAGTTATCCTCTTGGTTTATCCAATGCTTTCGGATCTCCTCAGTGATTACATGGAGAGTTTGCATCAACTTCCGTTGCTTTCGATAAGTTTGGCGAGTATCTAGTACATTTTGGAACGATGTGTTTATTATGCAGCGTACAGATGTAGTCAGACGATAGGAATAAGTCATTTTAACATTTTCCAACCTAGATCTCGTCAGAAATCGCTGGAGAAACGGAAGAACTTGTTTAAAACATAGCTTGAAACGAGGACCCCCTATAAATCCAAGATGGCGAGTGTCGTCCCTTTACTTTTTTTAATGTACATTGAATACACTTTTTTTAACATGACTGAAACGGGGGATTTCAGTGAATTTATTTATTGCAATACACAGAAATACACATAAGATTACCAATTTTAATCTTTTTTTTTCTTCGGGAACAAATAATTAGGAAATTCACTATCCAACAACCAAGCCCCTGTGGTTTCTTAAATGTAAAACCAAGCGACAGCAAGATGCAACGAATATAATGCAGTCCACGAGAGTTAGAATCGGAACTGTTGAAGGTTGTATTGTCTGCAACAATTGTTTTGTTTCATAAAGTATCACATTCTACTACAGCTAGCTCATGATTAGTTGTTTGCAATTTCCTTATAAATGATCTTTTCTTAGCTTAGGCCTAAAAAAAAGTTGTGTGTTTCGGGTAACCCGACCTAACCTACAAAAATGGTCCGATCCTACCATTTTTCGACAGTGTTTTCCCAAAGCCTTAAGATCCCCCGTTATGCATCACAAAGTGTCGCCATGTTTCCCGCTATGCATGTTTATTTCAAAGCAAAATTCTTTTTCCAATTATTACACATCTTAACTGTAATTAGTAGATATAAAGTTGTCGTTTCTCCGCTCAAACTTCAGAAAAACACTTGCACCCGCAGTGAGCGCAGTTAATTTCGACATCGATCTCAGCAAGGGGGCACACGTGGTTAATGGTTTAAAGACTTATACAGCTTATGATTAAGATGTATTAAAACTGAGTTTATTAATTGGTGATTAATGCACAAATAGAGACGTGATTACTTCTTGTTTTAATATAATGTGCTTTTTTCGACATCTCCGCCCTTATCGAATGTTGTCGATTTTCCAAGATCTAAAAATAGCACAATGTTCACTCGATGGTGTTAGCTTGGATTCGATATGCTTGAACTCTTTATTTGCCGCAAGGATATTGGAAACTTGAAAAAATGTACACAATAAAGAAAAAAAAACTACAGTTATTTGCAGAAATGCACGGAGACGATGTCACATGACTAGAAACATCGTATATTGTATGTCTATGAAAATGAATGACTGTGTACATACATGTAAACGGGGAAGGGGACTAGTGTCAAGATATCACAGAAACTTTCATATGAAACCCCAATTTAAACAAGAAATATTAACTACCCAGAATAAGTTGAATCAAGTTTGCTGTAATTGTATGTTCTGCCTATTTCTTGTTCAACACCCCCCCCCCCCCCTAAAAAAATCTCTTCTATATAATATGTAGAAGAAGGAGTGGGACAGAAGCTGATGTTGAACTGCCATGTGAATCTATATTTCTTGTGTTTTGTGAAAACTTGTGAGGACCAACCTCTTAAAAAACTGATTTTGAAAAAAAAATGTTATTAGTTTTGCCAGAAAAAAACCCAGAAAATTGTATATTAAATATACACATATATTATAATATAATTATGAATTGAAATGATATTTGTTGATGTAGATTTCATGAAAATGCATCAATTATAGTACATATCATGTAGTACGTTTCATCAAATGGTTATATTATTACACACAGCGATTTCGCTGGCTTAGGCGCTTTAAGGTCAGACGACACGCTCCTCAATTTTAGATAACTTTTTCCAGAAATTTGTTCATGGTTTACTACTACTTTGACAAGCTTTCTTGCAAAAAATTAGGGTACCTTACCAGGCATTACTCCAAAATAATAGAGTATGCAATTTACAATATAATTTACTCCCCCCCCCCATGCTTCAAAAATTTTCTGGGGAAAACACTGTTAGATGTCTGATTTTATCCGATTGTGAATTTTATCTTATTTCCAATAAAAAATACGTTTTTAAATATGAAACAAACAAACATTCTAAGGATTCATACCCAAAAAAATATGATAAAATAAAAAAAAAAATCCCTACCTACCTAACCTATTTTTTCATCAGTGTTACCCTAAACACACAATTTTTTTAGTAGGCCTTAGCAAGAAGAAATGGCATATTAATGTTAGTAAGAATAGATTCGTGCGATGTTTTTTCAATTAATTTTGGGTGAACAAGTACGTTTGAGTTGTCGTTCACCCTTTGTAGTTGGTTTTCATTAGTAATTGAATTCCCTTTATTATATTTTTTTGTCGATAAAAAGGAGAGTCCCAGTAAATTATTGAGTCGGAAATGTGTAGCATGGATTATAATAGAGATAAATAATGTAACAAAATGCTAGTAAATTTAATAAGTTCTTCGAATAATCATTATTAACCGTTAGTATATAATGCTGATCCATTTCATTGTCAGTATTTATAATAAAACTGTCGATGGTGTTTGGGGTTTATCGCATATTAATCCAGGTTATTAATTTCTATGGAATATTGAATTAATGAACTAATGAATTGCGTATAGAACTGCTGCAACTATTTTAACACTCAGTTACAACATATATTAAGAAAATTATTTGGTATGCTTTTTCAGTTACTTATGATTTTCCTATTTACTATTGACGATGAATTACTGAAACAACCATCTGCCATTTATAACCTTTTACGTCGTACATAAATCAGAAAACCTCAGTCTTAGAAATAACACATATACTTGTGTGATTGTTAATTCATACTTTTATTTAAACAATGATGATTCAAATAGACAGTTTTTAATCTGATCGAATTATAATAACTAATTTAAGGAAGCAGACTCCTCACTACTGGCATGATTACTTCATGCAAGAAAACATGTTGTCAATGTGTATAGCCTCTTTCTAAAACTAGGTTGTCTTTCTTGAAAAATCGAACTCTCCTGTGTTAGGAGATTGCACTTTGTGAACTTCCGGTAGGTACAAAGTTCCAAGTTGAATAACCAAGTTTAATACGACGACTCAATATGTGCATTCTGTAATTAATTATAAAACTACTATATATATATCCACTATCATAAAAATAGTTTTAATTAAAAGACATATATGGGAAACCTCAGTTATAACTTTTTACACTTTAACTAATTATTGCCAAAGTCTCTCTCTCTCTCTCTCTCTCTCTCTCTCTCTCTCTCTCTCTCTCTCTCAGTATCCATTCAATCAGAAAAAGTGCGAGAGAATTATAAATATGATGAAATACTGATTTGACATTTAGTAGAAATATTAGAAATGATATTAATATTATTGGTAATAAATTAACTTAACAAGAAGAAATGATTGTCAAAAACGTCTGTAAATTTTTAGTTAGGTCTGCTCTCTTCAAACTCTTGACACATATTGAACTAAAACTTAAAGAACTTTTAGAGGGAAATCCACCGACCAAAAGACAAACCAGACACGAACTAAAACACCCATGGAATTTTATGGACACAACTTAACTTTGAGCAAAATATAATTGAAGCCCAAAGGCAACATTGGACCTTTCTACAAATTAAGTTGTTATGAATGAATGCACACTAATATATTTTAAGATCGATTGAATAATTATAGAATTCAATTTATGTGCATTAAAAATTCAAAAAATATCAAAATGAAATGATGTATGTGTAATATACATATGCATGTAATTAAATAATAAAATATGAGACTGCTAAAGTATGAAGCACAGTTCAGCAGATTTCTACACAAGTGCAGCGTCATTTCCCACCATATGTCGACGAGAGAAGAGACGTAACCGTTAACAATCAATTTGTGGCAATGTAAGCGTGTTTGTGTGTGTTTGCTACGGGGGATCATTATTCTACGTCGAAAAATGTACACCGGCCGTACAACATTTAATGCAGTAGATAAGTGATAGTGAATCCAAGAAAATATCACGTCATTAGTGTCTACAAAAACACTCCGTCACCTAAAGTCCATGTGCCACTGCATGATCTACTGCAGTGTATGCATGAGCGATGTTATAACAGTTCGACACAGGAAAACGTTCTATAGTTTTTTAAAAACGTGTGCCTGAATTTCATGTTTTATTTCGTCTTTCATTTGATATAATTCATTACCAGCGAAGTGGTTGTTACATATAATTTTTGTTTAAACCGCGTTTCTTAATATTTTTTCGTCCGAAGTAATGCGTTCGGGTGTTACACCAAAATGCGGCGAAGCATGAATAGTGCTTGTAAAAGAGGTGAGTTGCGATGACCGTTACAACAGTTATCGAAAACTAATACGGCGATAGTCCAATCTAATTAAAATTAGAACTTCCATCCGCGCCACGGTTTTCGATATGTCGCATGGACAAATCGAAAACCGGGTAGGGGATGGAAGTTCTAATTTTAATTAAATCGGACGATAGTCGGAAATAAAATGGAAATATTATGAATTTTTCTCAGTCTAAACGTACAGGTATGAGACTGTCAGTCAAGATATTTGGTCTCCATAGCTCGGAGGTGAGAGCCCAGGTACGGTACGCCAGAGGCTCTAGGTTCGAGTCCCGATTAATCTTGACTTTTTACCACCTGTTACATAATTTTCTAATTACTTGCCAATGTAACTGACCCCATTCCTAATAGCAGGACTGAATATTTTGATTTTAAAAAATAAAACCATGTCAAAATTTGAAATTTTTGAGCATGTGCAGCGTAATAGTTTATTTTAAAACTGCCTTTGCGCTTTTGTTAATTTCATAAAGCTAAAGATTGTTGATCAAAGAATGTCTTCCTTCAGGTGCATCACTTGTTGGTAGTATGGTAAATGTTTGGAATGCAACTAAATACAAGGTGATATTTTTGTTAACTGCATAGGGTTTCAGTACCTAAATATTAAATTCTAATCGTCAGCGTTTGCTGAGCCACCTATGAAATATGATGACTTTATAGAAGCTTTGATATACTTTAGGTTACTAGTATTTGAGAAGACGGAAAAATCTTATCATCTAAAAATATAGATATATAGCACCTCACTTGTTTTGACACACCTTAGTTTTGATGCGTTTTATAACGTTGTCCGTGAATTAAGGTTGATGCTGTTCGTCAAACAGAGACCAGCTCGTCGGTTATAAGTACCTTTTCGATGGTTCGAAATGTCACACATGACAGATAGCCTGGTTCCCGAGGCCTTCCGATTGTGCAAGCACAGAAGGCCTGGCATGCACCTTGCAATGGCGGCGCCTTGTATTCAATCCAAGATGGCGTCCGATTATGGAGGGTAATCGTATTCAAAAATCCAGACATGTAAACTTGTAAATCCGAATATGTAATCGTGTTGGTGTGTGTTTACAATTGTAAACAAGAATAGCTTTTGCGATATCGGTCAGACTTTGCTAGCTTCTGTCGCTTCATCATTTTTTTTTTCAACGTTGAGGGTCAGAATTACGTCCGTTAGGCTGGGGGATTCTTGTTTCGTCCAGATATCAATTTTTTAATGCTAAAGAAGGGTTCATTTAAAGAGTTATATGTTTTGCCCCCCCCCCCCCCACCCGCTCGTTTTATATATTAATTTGTATATCAGTGCAAACCAAAGTACTATGCTTTGTTGTAAAGGTAACACACCTGATCCAAGCTTTAAAATGGATTATAGAGATCCAGGTTCAATTCCTGGGAGCATTGTACTTGTCGTGTATATGACTTTGCTGGTTTTATCAAAGAGGTACAATGTAACAGGGATGTATATACTAACTGTTATATGTGTCTCTGGATGTAATAAACAGCAAAACGATATGTCAATTTCCCATTACACCTCCCACTTAATCACATAGTATACACAGTTGATTTGATTTTGATTTAAGGATAGCTTCTGTACAGAATATCAAGATGTGAATGTGTGTATTGTAAGTTTCATTATTTTGTTGGATGCAGCCATTTCAACATGAATATGCTAAACAAGTACAACATGAAGAAAGAGGTCCATCATTTATAATGCATGCATATACCAAGAAGCAAGCAACGCCCCGGAAATCAACATCTAAGAGATGCCGAGGAACTCCCTCAGGACAGACACCTGTCCAACCTACCAAAGATCAGTGTCAGGTATTTATCTAAAGATGTTGTGTACCCTCTAATACCCAAGATGAAGGTGGAATTTTGTTATAACTGTCTGAATTATAATTCCTTGTTTTAATGCATCTTTCTTCCAATTAAAAAAAATCTTACCAACTTAACACATCCATATGATGTGAATATTATAAAGTTATTCAATATATGCCTTATTCATTTATAGGTGTATCATGCACATGTTTTTATGCCAGACTCAAAAAGTCAGCAAATGATACACCTGCCTCAGCAGATGAGGGGTCAATGAAGTATATTGATAAATCCTGTCAAACAGATTTTAGTATCCCTTCACATCCAAGGTTCATTTTTCAAACATATCTTATGTTAAATATTGTACAGATTTTAGCTTTGATTCAGAAAAATCTGTACCAAAAAATATTTACCCATTTTACTGTATTAATTATCACAGGCAGTCATTTCAAAGTCAACAGGAGCTTGACGCCGACTCATCGGAAGCTCCATACAGTGCCAGAGATAATAAATCAGCACACTATCTCAGAAGTGCCAGGAACAACACCTCTAACCAAACACCTGAGCAGTTTTTCAATCTGGAAGATGATAGTTTAGATACAAATTTGATTTTTGACATTATGAAAAAATTCTTCTCAGGATCATCATCGTTAGAAATAGCAAAACAGATAATGAACATAAAATGTCTTAGAGAAAGCCTTTGGGCACTTTTTATGCTTGAAGTAGAAGAAAGTGCTAAGTACATAGCTTGTAAGAGGAATAGTTGTTTAGGTCTAGTTACCTACGATCATCTGAAGTGTTTTGAATGGGAAAATATAATTGAGGAAATTTATATTTACCAGCCCAGACTTTTGCAAGTTCTTATTACAATTTCCACTGGGGAAAACACACTTCAAGATGAATGCAATTATAAGTCGGCAGCAAAGGAAATTGGTCTAATATATGGAATCTTGATGAAAAGAAGATGTCACACACTTTCTCAAGTCCAGAGAGTGATTGCTTTGGCAATTGCACAAGAAAATGTTCATCAAAAGGTAAATGAAACAAATTTAAAAATTGTTTTATGTTTGGGCCTTTTTTAAGGTACTACATGTTAACATGTTGACATTTTCCAGTTGTATTATCTTTTTTATATTACAGAAATAAATTTTAATTAATTTAATTTCATTACAAGAAAAATATATAACCTCCCTAGCTATATATTTTTGAATAGTGATAAGTCTATATTTATATATTAATGCAAACTAAAGTACCCTGCTTTGGTGTAAATGTGACACACCTGATCCAAGCTTTAAAATGGATTATGGAGATCCAGATTCAATTCCTGGGAGCATTGTACTTGAATGTCATGCATTGATTTAATGACTATGCTGGTTTTATCAAAGTCGAGTCTAAACTAGGACTCGAACCAAAAGCCACTTGCGTGCATGCCCAGTGTTCTAACCACTGAGCTACTGAGACATGATTTTTGACTGTCACTTGTTATACCTTGAAGACATATTGATGAATATGACTAGAGTGCATGAATGTTGTTTTTGTTGGATTTTAGATTAACTACTCTTTTTTCCTTTTTTAGTCTTTCCTTTGCTGTTTCATTGTTCCAGTTTTATCCTTTTTCCAGTTCGTTCCTGCTTTGTATTATGCAACTCGTGAAGTCATATTTTAAGCAATTTGTTGTATTAATTTTTTCAATTGCTAAAATATGGTTATTTGGATTGCATTTTTCTTCAACAGTAAAAATGTGGAAAGTAAAATGTGGAAAGTATTGTGAGTAAATAACAGAACTCCAGAAAGGTGAAGAGTTACTGTAAAAAGATGCTCTAAAATTTCTTGATTCCATTTATTCTACCACTGAATGATGAAAGTTTTTTCTTTCTTGTTTTTCCAATTATTGTCGTAATATACATGTAATATATTATCATATTGTGACAGAATATATAATTATAACAATAAGAGAGTGAAGATATTTTAGTAAAATAATTTATATAAAAAAAATTGATAAATATTAGAAAAAGATCGATTAAAAAAAATTATGAATGTAACAGCATACAATTTAAATTCTGTTTCTTGAATAGGTATATGACAGACTGCAGACATTGGGAGTGACAGTTTCCCATGCCACATTGAACAAAGTGCAGGAACAGATTGGCCATTTCAACGAACAACTCGTCCAAGCAGTCACAGAGGGAAAGCGGTTCCGTATTGTCGGAGACAATGTCAATTTCATGGTGGCAGCAAGTCATCAAAGGAAAGGAAATTCAACTCACATGGAGCACTGGTTTGCCTCTGCGGCCATAATTCAAAATAACTTTTTTGATCACTTACCATGTAACATTCCTAAAATGCCTCTTCTTGACTTGTCACCCCAATCATTTCTCCCTAGTGACAATGATTTCAAAGTTATAACAAATGATTACATTAACATTGTGTTTCAAATTCTGACAAGACATTTGACTTATTTGAAAAAGTTTAAACCTTTCACAGCTGAACTAAAAATGACTTACGGGCAAAGGACTGTGATTTGAGCTCCAAGAGTACCGTGGTAACATTCCCAGTTCTCTGCAAGAATGAACAGAGCTATGCAGAAGTTGTAGACATCATGGACAGCTATGAAGACCACATTGTGGATATTTACAGGAAAGCCAAGTACTTGAACTTAGATGGTGTAAAAGTTCATATCGGTGGGGACCAATTAACTAGGGAGCGATTTTCCGGTGCCAAACGAGTTCGTCAACAAGCAGCAACTGAAAGAGAACGATTTCTTCATTTGTCACCAATTACTTTTGAATTTTTTCACTTACAGATGGCTTTCCTAACAATGTTCTATAAGACTCTATACAACGATAACAGTACTGAAGCAGGAACCCTGTATGCAGAAAAAATAAAGTTAGGCCGAACTCATGCAAATGAGAAAGATGTAAAGAATCACTATGACCAATGTAAAGAACTTGTAAGTTCTGTGATATCTTCACATTTTGTTGTGGCAGCTATGCAATACTTTGGCATGAAAGATGTCAATGATGAACCAGTCATGTTGAAAGATTTGCTCAGTAATGAATTAAGTGACGCAGAGAAGCAGCAAATTTTATGTAACGTCCCTTACCAAAATATGGACCTTCTGGCAACACATTCTGTCATTATTGCAGCAATACTGCAACACCTTTCTGGCAATACATTGCGGCAATGTTGCTGCAGTAGCGTTTTTCGTATGCTAATGAGATTGCGGCAATATTGCCAGAAAGATGTTGCCGCAAAAGTTTTGCTGCAACATACTGTTGCGACAACACCTTTCTGGCAATACATTGCGGCAATGTTGCTGCAGTAGCGTTTTTCGTATGCTAATGAGATTGCGGCAATATTGCCAGAAAGATGTTGCCGCAAAAGTTTTGCTGCAACATATTGTTGCGACAACACCTTTCTGGCAATACATTGCGGCAATGTTGCTGCAGTAGCGTTTTTCGTATGCAAATGAGATTGCGGCAATATTGCCAGAAAGATGTTGCCGCAAAAGTTTTGCTGCAACATATTGTTGCGACAACCCCTTTCTGGCAATACTTGAGATTGCAGCAATATTGCCAGAAAAGTGTTACAGCAAAAATTTTGCTGCAACACCTTTCTGGCAATACAATTGCATAAGAAAAATGACATTGCAGAAATATTGGTTCAATGCATTTTCTGTGCTCTGGCATCAATGGTACAATATATGCAATATTTATAAATAATAAATGTATACAGTAAAGCAGTCATGTATATTATTTTAATCTACAACCAAAATGAAAAAAAAATCTTTAATTGCAATAACAGTTTTATTTTTTTAAAGATGCAAAAAGGTTACAACAAAACTAACATTTCGCATTACATTAAATTTGGACTTTCAAAAATAAAAAACAGTTTGTGACTACACAATATAACAGAAGTAAAAAAATTATATTATTCAATGTAACATGCACAAAATAAGTATTGAATTAAAAATATAATGTATAATATTAGAGACCTGAAACTGGAATTTCAACATGCTTATAAAGGATACCAGTTAAAATTAAGAATCTTTAAATTTAACACATAAATACAATAAACACAAATATGATGAACAAATCCTGACGAAACTTGACTTAAAGTACTCAGCCGATCAGTGACAATTTATTGCTGCAGAATAACATGTATTGTAGTTTGATTGACACAACGCGCACAGACGGATTGACACAACGCGCACAGACGGATATGGACCGTAAGCAAAGCTCAAACCATATAGTTCACAAGTCCTGCACAACCACTTGGTGTATTACGACTGATCAAGGCATTCGTCCTAGGCAATCCATATGTCCTTTTTTTGACAGCATCGTGGGCATTCTTATTTCACACATAAACAATCACAAAAACAGCTATCAGAATATCACAACAAATATCCACATTGGAATTCACAACAATATCCACATTGGAATTCAGCACTGTTGTGTATATGTTCCTCTCCATAATCTTAAACAAATTACGTCATCATTCTTTTTTGGTTGCCAGTTCCGACATTCATTTAATCAGTAAGGTGACAGCTTTTTTCATGGTTTTCTTCAGGTCTGTGTAACCCAGCGCAGACCTACTGGGAAGATAAATGGATTTCATATAAGCACATTGGAAATTGTTTTCAGATTTTAAGCAGATTCATGGGGGGTCCAGACCCCCTCCCCCTTCAAATTTTTTTAAATTACATTATAAAATTACCAAAAATATGCCTCGGACCCTTTTCCCCTGGCAAACTCAAATAACCGTCGAACCCCCCCCCCCCCCCCCCTCAATAAAATTCTAGATCCGCGCATTGTTCTTAAACAGTGTTAAACCCATTGGTATAATGGTAGATCGCAGTCTTTCGGTTTATATTCTTATAACAAACATGTTTAAACTGCCATTCAATGAATATATTTTTATTGCTAAACTTACTTTTTCAAAAACGTGCTCATGCAGATGGTGCAGGGGATGTCAACACTCGATTCGTTCACTCAGATTCGTCCTCAGTTCAGCCGTTGATTTTTTTTTTACAGATAAACACTCCATTGACAGTGTATTTTTTAACCTTGTTTACAGATAATTCCCGTATTTCATTCATTTCACTATCTCCAGTGATGGCAGGAGGCTCGATGGCAGACAACATGGCAGCTTCGAATGTGAAAATTGGCGGCTAGCGATTTGATCGACCAATCAGCGCGCGCGTAACTTCACATTGAAACGAAAGTAAAAGTGGAAACAAACAGCATACGAAAATTCTTAATATTCAACATGCATCGAGCAGTTTGGATACTCAAATCTAAGTAGACTGATATTTTAACTTAATGAAAAAGAATATACCGTTACAAAAGAACAGACAGGTCGGTATTCACGTAAAACATGAGGTTTGGGGGGGGGGATTCAAACAGTCATCGTAACCATGCATAACAGTTATATGCGATTGAAGGGAATATCACTGGATTTTTTTAATTGAGACTTTCTTATAATAAGACTTTAATCATAAAATATTTATTAGATTTAATTTTTTCGACTTATTATTTTTTCTTTTGGGAAAAATATGTATACAAAATTAAGCATTTCATGCAATTATAATTGCCAGTTTAAGACTTGTGCTGAATGTGTAGAATTTTATAAGTCTAAATTCTGCTAAAGCTTTTGCAAGCTCGGTAAGCATAATAAATCAGAGGAAAAAGAAAAGTTTGTGGTAAACTTCTGGCAAATTTTGAGGTGTTATAACTGAAATCATATCTAAATAATTAATTGACAATTTTGTAACCCCCCTCCACTGCTCGGCTTCTCGATCCTTAAATTATAATTAAAGCAGAAATCAAATATGATGCCTAGCAGTATTGCCGGATCGAATCATATATATAATGTATAAATTAGTTCATGATTTAAATGATCAAATACAATGTCATGTAGATGTTACCAGAAAATTATTTCTGGCAGTATGATACTGAGTGTAGCCAGAATATTACCAGAAGTCGTTGCAGCTAGTGGCAATATTCTAGGTGCATGTTAATATAATTTTTTACAGAAATAACCCTAATAGTATTGCCAGAATGTTGCCAGAAGTTATTGCCGCTAGCAGCAACACTCCAGCAGTATTGCTAAAATGTTACCAGAAGTTGTTGCAGCTAGCGGCAACATTTCACTTGTCTCAAAATCTGGTTTCTGGTAACAAAAATGTGTTGCTGCAATATAGCCGCAATATTGCGGCATTGTTGCAGCAATAATTTTACTTTGGTAAGGGGTACTAAGGACTTTTGTACAACAATATGTTCTAAGGGATTCTTTAGCAATTATTCAGAATTCTACGTCTACTGCTGATATACAAACATGTCTGGAAATTGATATCATCGGCCCAGACGGTACCCCTATGCGTATACTGATCCCTGTAGCTAAACCACAAGTTGATACAGTAGAGTCATACTACCATCAGGTACTAGAACTAGGCCTTGCTTATGAATGTCTCCTTTTAAATGTTAAAATACCAAACAGAGACAGAATGCTGCCCCTTTTGAAGTATGTTATGTGTCTTCTGAAAGGACATAATTGGAAGTCTAAGTATGCTCTGGAAATTTTGAATTTCTTTGTCAACAACTCTCTACTATGGATGTGAAATTGGCACATGAGACATTCTACGGTCTGTTTGTGAATAATTCTGGAAAAGGAGACACTTGCATTGGTGCCGATTTACAAATGGAGCACATAGTTAGACTGGTAAAAGACAATTTAAAAGCAGTACATTCAAACAAAACTGAAAAAACAATGGCGAAACGTACATCAGCTTTGTCAGGAATGAAGGTCATAACAAACTAATTTGATGTAACTTCTGACACATTGATCAGAGCAAGCACACATAAAATATCTTCTTCAATAGAGGATGAACAGTTGATCATTCATTCGCCTCTTCCCATGCAGCCTTTTTCTTGTGTGCCTGGTCGCCAGATGTCATCCTACAAGAGCCCAGTTCAAAGTCCACTTAAAAAAATGAACATCCAGAATATGGTGTCATGGATAAGGGAACATCAATATTTACAATTACATGATATTGGCCAATGACATAAACTTGGTAAGTGGACTTTCATCCTTGTAAGACTTACACAAGAGAAAGATGCATGAACTATACTACTTCATTAAAATAATCACATTAAAATTAGTACAAAACTTCATTACATAATCATTGTTAAAATGTATTTTTTACATTATTTTAAAGTCCATAAGAGCACAGCCTGTGAAATTTTTGAAAATTACCAACATTTATTTGTGATCTCAAATTTATGGTTTCTTAACATATTTGCCATTAATTGAAACAAACAGTTTAACAATTTTGTAATCATCATTTATGTGAATGCACTATATCAGAAAAAACGTGTGACCAAACTAACTAATAAACCAAAAACAGTACAGCTGCAATGGAAATTAATTTAGTCAAAGCATACTACATTCAAATATGTACCTCATACATGAACAGTTGTTGCTATATGGAGAGGCTTGAAGCCAAAATGTTGGCTATTTGTTCCGAAAGCTCCACATTCAGACCAAAGTCCGATACAAGAGAATTAGGTTGTCTAAACAAGTGGGCTTCATTCACAATTTTCTCTATGACATGAGTATCAATCACACAATTTGATTCTGATAAATGGTTTAGTAATTTTTCCCGAATAGCAGCCTTCTGAATACTAGTTGGAACTTCAATGAATTTCCAAACCAGCTGCAATTCTAGCTGGCAAATGTCACAACAGTTGTGTGAAACAGTTTCATCCTCGCAGCCAAAGTATCTGTTCAGAACTTTCCTACGGCACTCTGTCTTCTGCAGTATTCTTTCATAGTTTTCTTTACAGAAGGGCTACCTACGTCAGAAATGTTAAAGTAAAGTACACCCTCTGCCTCAATGCCACTTCTGCTAGCCCTTCCAATTTGCTGAATATATGTTGTCAAAATACATTAGAATAACACAAAGTTATCAATTTATTTATAATTTTACACTAAAGGTTTTTGTTGTTTTTTTTTTTTTTTTGTTTTTTTTTTTTTTGGTTTTTTTTTACATAAAATGCTGCTTGAAGAAAAGACATTTCAATATTTTTTAAAAATTTCTACATCTTAAGGTAACTCCGTACCTAAAAAATCATGGGTTCAAAGTTAAAAACTTAACTTTTTAAAAACTTACTGGACTTGAATTTCATCAAAAAATAAATTAAATATATATGTATCCATACTTTTTAAGATGTAAGGTATTAAAAACCAAAGGCTGAAATTATAATCTGAAAATCACACTTTTTTGTGTTTAAAAATTAAATATAAGTGGATGGATACTTGTTTGTCTATTTAAATTTTATTGCTTACTATGCCAGAAAACTAAAATTAATTTAAAAAAAAGAAAAAATTGTTTACATTAGAAAAATTATAGCATTTAGATATATCACTTAGAGAAAAGTAGAAAAGAGTTATTTCCCTTTGTCATTATTGAATTATGTAGAATATAAGGATGACAAACGCTTATTAGATATCTCCAAGTAAACAATGATTTGAGTTTTTGATGTGCACCTATGATAACATAGTATTTACAAATCTACTTGCAAGAATTTTATTGAATTCCTGGTTTATGTAAAATGTATGACGTCACAGGAGGGTAGATTTACTTTAAAAGAATTAATAACATATATGGATGCAGTAAATTGCATTTCTGAAAGAATTATAATGTGGTTGTGACTCTGCCTCCGAGAAGCTTTTATATAATGCAATAGTACTGGTTATAATATTAAGGCACATTTAATGACCTTCAATGTTTTGTGGTGGTCCTGCATGGACAACTGTTGTCACATGTCTAAGGTCTGCCCCCATACCCAGAGCAATGGTAGAAATCACAACGCGGAGAGGTGATTCATCCGGTCGCTTTGAAATATTTTTTTATATAATTTCCTTTGTCTACAATGTAAATCAAAATTAATTGTCAATTGGCATAAAACAGTAGTTTTTATTTGAAGATGCTAGCTTAATACATTTGACATCACCTTGTCATATCTGCCAACTGATGAATGAAACATCACTACTCTGGCATTCTCAACATCTCTGTTGCCTACAAACATGTCGTCACCAAGTATCCGTTGTGCGACCTGTGTAGTATTGATTTAATTTGCATTCGATTTAAAATGATAAATATTACAGTCTAGTGATATGAATAGTTCCATACTAAATTTAATAAACTATAATTGTAATGGGTATTTCTTGACAGGACTGTTCTAGAAGTCCTAATGTGAAGAAAATAGCATCAGTGAGTAAGAAGGTTTAAATATGGTTCGCATATACTCTACCTCATATCCATATCCAACCCAGTTGATACCAACACAGTATATCAGAGTGACAGGATAATTCTCTTTCCTTTTTTTGAGGTCACCAAATATATTTTCAAATACATAGTCATATGAGGCATGTGTAGAAACTTTTCTACCTGGTCTGTGAAGAACAATCAAAGATATATTGCTTCTTAATGGTGATGTTTTAATGATTCGCGGGTTTTCCATACCAAGGAATTTTGTGATGTCACTTATTCCATTAATTGACACAGTTGCTGAAAAGGCTAAAAACCTAGCATCTGGCTTCACAGCACGTAATTGTTTAATGTCACGGAAGATGGGTCGAAACTCATGTCCCCAGTCCAAAATACAATGAGCCTCGTCAACCGCTACATACATGAAAGTGGATTGACTTTGTAAGAATTTGTAGATTTCTGGTTTACCAATAACAGCTTCTGGGTGGGCAAATAGAAACATGGTTTTGTCCTTATCAAATTCAGAATGTGGACTGTTGCCTATAAAGAAAGAAACTTCTTTCAACTTCTGCATTTGCTGTTCATTTATTACATTCAATGGTTCTAGAACAAGAACAATTGCAGGTTTTCCCGTCTCTTTGAAATGCCAGAATGGTAGTAGCTCATAGATCAAGCTTTTCCCATATCCTGTTGGTAAACTGGCTACTACATCTTGCCGCATCAGACCATCCAAAGACTTTTGTTGTAGAGGTTTTAGGTTTGAGATATTCTGACCAGACATAAAATTGTACTTCTGAATGACCTTTTAAAAAAAATTGGAAAAATCATTGGGCAAGGTCATTTTTCTTACTAGTGTTTTTAGCATATATATACATAAAGTTTATACCCCTTGTTAGTTAAATAACCTTAGATAATTAATCTTTCTTTATTCTATTTATTACATCTTTGATAAAACCAGCAAAGTCATTAAATCAATACATGACAAGTACAATGCTCCCAGGAATTGAAGCTGGATCTCCATAATCCATTTTAAAGCTTGGATCAGGTGTGTTACCTTTACACCAAAGCATAGTACTTTCGTTTGCACTGATATACAAATTAATATATAAAACGAGCAGGTGGGGGGGGGGGGAAACATATAACTCTTTAAATGAACCCTTGTTTAGCATTAAAAGATTGATATCTGGACGAAACAAGAATCCCCCAGCCTAACGGACGTATTTCTGACCCTCAACGTTGAAAAAAAAAATGATGAAGCGACAGAAGCTAGCAAAATCTGACCGATATTGCAAAAGCTATTCTTGTTTACAATTGTCAACGAATTGAGACACGTATTGTAAACAAATTTGGGCGATTCGTGGGTCAATAATAGTATTATGGTCACATCAAACTAAATTCTAACTATATGATTAAAAAAACCGGCATGACGCAGCTAGAAGTATGACAAATCGGTTTGAATACGTTATGCACATGCAAACTTACCATATCGGACGCCATCTTGGATGGAATACAGGGCGCCGCCATTGCAAGGTGCATGCCAGGCCTTCTGTGCTTGCACATTCGGAAGGCCTCGGGAACCAGGCTAACATGACAGAATCTTGAAAATAGACAAGTAGCGTTTTGGTTTCCTTAGCCATTCATATCTTATAAATACTCATCATCATTGATTAATTACTGTATCGGTTAGGTTATTTAAATTCTAATTAATTAATCTAATTCTAATTTTACTTTATCAGAATTATTGACAGTTGAATGTGATGGAATTTAAAATTATTGAAATTTGATAGATAACAAAAAAAAAGAATAAATAGAGAAACAAAGATATAATGTCTTGTATAATTATGATATTATTATTCTTATACTGAAGAATATTGTTATTCCAAATGTATAATTCTGTTAAACGTAAACCTTCTCTGCAATTGAAACACCTTCTCTGCAATTGAAACAAAGAACTGGATATTCCTATCCTCACCTGATTTGCGAGGTGTGATATGTTGAGCAAAAAATGACGTTCCATTTATCGACATTAAGAAAACTTTCCAATGTTATTAAAGTTATTCAGACCTTAAGCTTGCTACATGCACCAGTCTCAAAGTCGCAGAAGGCATTTTTGGCCATAATTTTGGAAGCCTTTTCTAGAGTTTCCGGGCGTGAAATAGAAACATTGCTTTAGACTTTTATGTTCATTCTAATGTTATGTACCTGTACATGGCAATCATTTACTCCTATGTTACGTAATTAGGGATTTTAAGGGGCCAGAAGTCCAAAACTTTAATGCTTAATATCTCAAAATGAAGAAACATATGGATAAGCAATATTGAACAAGAGATGCTCAAAATATTGAGCTTAACAATAATCAACTATAATTTCTTTGTTATGTGGTCCCTAAAAGGAGTTACAGGGTTGGCCCCTAACACGACCCTCTCCAGATATCTCGAGAACGTACAAAATTTGTAAACACTTTTTGAACAAAATGTGTTTGAATTGACAAGAGCTTTCATTTGAAATCATGAAAAAGGGGCTGGCCCTTCAAATTGGGGGCTGAGGGGGCTCTAAAGTCTTTTAATGATAACCTTTTACCGTGAAATATTTTGTGATACGTTATAGAAGCAATTATGTTCATTCTAATGTTATGTACCTGTACATGGCAATCATTTACTCTTATGTTACGTAATTAGGGATTTTAAGGGGCCAGAAGTCCAAAACTTTAATGCTTAATATCTCAAAATGAAGAAACATATGGATAAGCAATATTGAACAAAAGATGCTCAAAATATTGAGCTTAACAATAATCAACTATAATTTCTTTGTTATGTGGTCCCTAAAATGAGTTGCAGGGTTGGCCCCTAACACGACCCTTTCCAGATATCTCGAGAACGTACAAAATTTGTAAACACTTTTTGAACAAAATGTGTTTGAATTGACAAGAGCTTTCATTTGAAATCATGAAAAAGGGGCTGGCCCTTCAAATTGGGGGCTGAGGGGGCTCTAAAGTCTTTTAATGATAACCTTTTACCGTGAAATATTTTGTGATACGTTATAGAAGCAATTATGTTCATTCTAATGTTATGTACCTGTACATGGCAATCATTTACTCTTATGTTACGTATTTAGGGATTTTAAGGGGCCAGAAGTCAAATGCTTTGATGCTCAATATCTCAAAATGGAGGAAAACTTTGGAAAGCAATCCGGAAAGATGCTCAAAATATTGGAAAACTTTGGAAAGCAATCCGGAAAGATGCTCAAAATATTGAGCTTAATAATGTACAACCATATATTGTTTTTATTTGGACCCTAAAAGGAGTTTTAGGACCGGATATCAAAACGATTTTTCCCAGATATCTCAAAAACGGTAACCAATTTCTAAATACTTATTAGTGGTACACAAAAATACCTTTTGACTAAAATGAATGAAAAGGAGCTGATTCATCAAATAAGGGACACCAAAGGGATATATAGTCTTTCACCCATTACTCATAGATCTTGCCTCCTTTTCCGGATACGTTTCGTTGATGAAGGTCAAGAGTAAGGTCATTCCATATTCTAAAAATCGGACGGAAGACCTCCTCGTTGCTCGCAACGAGATCGTGTCTAGTTTTAATTTATTTTTCTTTTTTTAGGGGGGGGGGGGGTATTTGGTTCTATAAATAAACACTGATATGTCCCTTTTAATAAATTCTTGGTATATATTACTCACATCTTCAATTTTTATCATAGTATTGTTTGTTAAGGTATTGTAAAGAATAAATCAATCATTCTAGTTTGGTTTTGGGCTTGGGGTCTTTTTTGTTTGCTTTCTTGGAGTCAATTTATATGTGCTATAATCTGTCCAAAACTAACTAACTATGTTCTGTCGTATAGTCTTAAGTGCAAGGAAAGAGAAAAGCTCTTTGATTAGTTAAATATTAATCCATTTATTGTTGACGAAGTCACAGTACACCTGATGTACATGTAGAAATCAAACAGGTTATATCGTGACTAACATATGAGGCGTCAGTTTAAGAAGCCATGGGTAGGAGAGAGCTCTGTTGACCATGTACCGTACCGTGGTCAAAATGAATATAATAATCGACTCTCGAACGTGGTGAAGATAAATATGACCATATTTATTTATTTTCGTTAATAATTATGCTTTATCCGATCCGCAAAAAGTTGCATGAGGAAATAGTATTTCTTTTTTTATAAGAATCATAGTTGTTAATGCAATGTATAAATACGATTTACCAAAGGGAATGGGTCATGAGAAATCCAAACTTACAAAATTCACATAGAAAAATTTACCGAAATAGGTTCTGTTGTGAAAATGAAACGTATGTAATGCGCCGTCTAATCCGCTGTAATGAGTTCTTCACCGTACAAGTCTACTTTAGTAGATGAATTAGTCTAATTACGTTTAATTATTCGATTTGTTCTCTCTCCCTCTCTTTCTTTGCATCTTCTTCGATTGGAAACAATCGAACATAAGTTATTTGAAAGACTCGTTACCGCACATTCATTTGATCTGTAAAATTGTGACGTCACGGTGCTTAATATCTGGTAATTGGAAGCGCATTTCTATCTAAATGGTGTGTTCCCGTTTTGAATGAATGAATGTTTATTTCTCTCAAACCATATCAAAAGTACATGAGGTACAAAAACACCAAAAATATTTACAAATTTGGACATGGTAGGAAGAGTACAGAAATTAGATTCGAGCTAATATTTTTTTAAACAAATATGAACAATTTGTTTCAATGAATCAATATATGTTTGCACAAATTTGATAAAGGATAATAGAACAATAGGTGTGATTTGTGTTATGACAGCAATTATAGTCTGCTTCAATCCAAAATTTTACCTAGCTAGACCCGTGTTCTATCAGTGCATTAACGATGAAAGTTTTAGAATTGTTTTAAAGTGTTTTAAGATTAATAAGTAAAATCATTTTCATTTCATAAAATAAAAATAATGATATCTTTATTCTTAAATTTCCGCTCGTTGATAAAAATAAATAATGAGATAATTTCACTTTAACATTGTTGTTTTGTTTAAACCTGAACAATTGAGGAAAAATTGTCGGTCTCAAGCCAAATCTGAAATCTGATTCAATGGATAATCATGGATGACGAGGAAAACTACAGTCGTTTGGGGTACTCTGAACATCCTTTTACAAATTAGTTGCAAATTATGTAAAACGCATGTGTATAATTGGTTGTTTGGTATCATCAGACAGGAGATACTGTAAGGAAACGGATTTTAATCATTACAAAATGTTTCAATCTTTGAAGTAGCGACATTGACAGTAGTTTGAACGACATCACCGCTTCAGTGTACACTTTTATTAGCTAAACTGGCAATAAATAATATTTTTAATATTGATTCGATATACCCCAAACTGAAAAGAGTTGAACATGCATGCATTAGTTCTACATTTAATATGACATATGTTTTGGGGAAAATCTATACAGTTCTTGAAGCATATGATATTGCCGGTTTATCATTTAACAGTTTGGGCTGCCCAAAATTAATTCTACGTTTAACGTCACTTCAAAATATCAAACCTACAATTAAGAAAAGGCGATAAAATTTAAACATTTTTTTTTTCAACAAATGATTTTTATTTATTTACAAATTACAAATAATACAAATTAAATACAGTGGGTTTTTAAACTACATATATGTTATCGCTTTAATAGTGATCATTTTTGTAATATTCCATTGAGTTTTTAATTTATAGTACATAATATGTCCTAAACATATCAAATTTCTACAGATTACAGTATTCTAGTAAAAATCCAACTGGTAAAAATCAAATTCAAATGGGGTTTTGTTTGTGTGTTTTTATCAAAACTCAATGTTTTCTAACCCTACAATGTACGTTACGTTAAATGTAGAATTAACTTTGGACAGCCTTAAGACTGCATGGTAGTTTCAACTGTTAATGTATTGAAAATGTAGTAATTAGGCCTACATTTGATGGGTTTTGTTAAAAAAATCTTTACAGTTCTTAAAGCATATGTAATTGTCACATTTTTTCAATTTCTTCGATTATTAAAGCTATAGCATACATGAAAAATATTCAACAACGTTTTCACTAGACGAATTTCCTTCTATAATGTCAGCAAAGCATTTATTTTCTCTTCAAACGTGTAATAGATACATGTACATGTACCTTATGACTGTAGGGTAGTTTCATCTGTTAATGTTATTGTACATTGCAAAGCGCAGGTCAAACGTCCGAAAACAGGAAAAGCCATGCGATTCAAAAGACTGCATCACATTGAAGATTTCTCCTCATACAATCTAGGCATATTATCCTCTATATAGTGTCCATCTAAATGCAAATACCATGAATATTTGTATTTTGCATCATCTATTAAGGTGACTATATTTTTGGATGAACAATATTCAGTATACAAAAGTGTTAAATTCTGCAAAATATAAATATCAACACAATTGCGAGTAGATATGTTTTAGTTATTTTATTTTCAAAATCCTTCACAGGAACTGTAATACAGGCTATTGCAATTACGCAATTATCTCAACTGGTCAGAATTCCGTTTCGCAAACATCTTTTCGAAACCTAATATTGAAATGTGTGCAAAACGGGAACAAACTATCTTGAGTTCTCCGAATGCTTTCAAAGTGTAAACTTTCGTGTTTTTTTTTTAATTTCAAAAGATAGATTCAAACGCCAACTTACTACCGTTCTATTGTATAAAGACCATATAGTGTTTAATTTGTTATCCGTCTACTTTTTATCTTGATTTGACATTCTTAAGATACATGTATTTCATCCACCATTAAATTTTTATCAATATTAATTTAGCAAAGCAATATATGCTTTGAGAATTATATTAAATAAATTTAAAAAAAAATAATAAAATAATTAAAAATACATGTTAGTCTTTATTACATGTACTAAAAACAGTATGAATGAAATGTAACGCACTGAGTTTTGAAGTTATAAAAAAGTTAATTTATTTTCTATAACTTTTTTATATTTAACACAAAAGATTTTCAATTTGGGTCAGCTGTAAATGGTACTATACACTGTACCATTACTTCAAAAAAATTGTCCAAATGTACTTCGCGTATTAATCTTCTGATAGAAATCTCGTTAGGAAATTGCAACAACAAAAATCGATGAATCTAATGTGAACAATAAAAGGAATAAAAAGTGCCAATTCATATACATACGCTCATCACATACATTGGAGCTTACAGAGCTGGATAAACAGGTAAGTAGCAATTTGGGTTTTCCCCTCACTGGTTTCTAAACGCCCTGCCTAATTCTTATTTTTTGTAATATACCATAAGGTAGAAATATATAAACAATATTTCTTATACAAAATTTACAGTTAACAAATACTTAACTTTTCACAATTGAAATATGGTAGATAAAGAATATTTTAAAGTTTAAATTCCCATATTTAGTAATTTGAAACGAACAATTGTCATTTTTACATTACTCGTAGCTTTCTTACGAATGAATTCAGACGAGAAAAGTTTGTACAGAAATCGCCTTTAAGATTTTAAGCAGTTTATATTTTATTTGGAATTTTACCCGTTATTATAGATTCTTACCACATTTGGTTTTTTTTCTCATGGCAAGAATATTTCGATTCATGCGACATGAATCAAATCTCTTTTTATTACCCTGATAATTATATGTATGGACTTTCATAAAATTGTAATATTTACTGATCTGTTAAAATGCTTTTATAATTTAAATGTATCTTTCAATCGCAACCTTTTTAAAACGAAAAAAAAACCACTGATATGCAGCCGAATGAAAGTTTTCACGTCTCCATCATGTGGCTTTAGATACAGAACGATCACCTACATGAAATCTTTAGATTGTATGCTTTTGTATTTGATTATTAGGGTCTTCCGTTTCCAACGGAAGACCCTCTTGTTTTTCTTCGGTTTCTTTTTATTATTTTATTTTTTATTTTTTTTCTGACTCTTTCTCGGCTTTATATCTCAGAAAGTTTTCATCCGATTTCAATGAAATTTTCAGAGCTTTCGTAAAGTTACCGTGCCTCAAAGATGTTAAAGTTTCAGCATTTACATCACTTCTGTTCAAATTTGGCGGCCATTTTTAAATTTTAAAAAAGTGATTTTGTCCGTAAGAAATCTCCGTAAACTTTAAAGATATCGCTTTGAAATTTTTACTGATGATAGATGTACCAATTCTATAATGTACTGGGGGGGTTAAAATTTTGTTCATCAATTTTGCTCAAAACCGGAAGCAGTTCCAAATTTTGGAAATTTTTATTTTTTTGAACAAAATAAGACAATACTACAGTCTTATAGAACTTGCCATGGTGAATTCAAATCTGAAATCCGTTTGAAAATCGAACGATGCATTACAGAGATATCGAGGTTTAAAAATTGATTTTTCCGGAAATTTTGATTCCGCGTCCTTGGTTTAAAAAATAGCGTAATGTTCAAAGTAAAATTAATTCGTACCAAAAGTAATTGTTAAGTCGTACTTGAACACATTCGGATTTTTTTTGGTCAAGTCGTTCTTGGAATCAGAAAGGTTTTTGTTAATTCGTACTTAAAATCATTCGGATTTTGTTAAGTCGTACCAGGAATAATTCGATTTTTCATCTTTTTATTTAAGTTACTCTTGTTGTTGGTTTGAAACCTCTGCTTCTTACAGGAACTTCCGACTTTACTTCCGACATTAACGGAAGATCCACTCGTTGCTTTGCAACGAGCTTTGCTCTAGTTATTATTATCATTATTATTTTTGTTTGCAACAATATTTTATTTTATTTTGTAAAATTTACATCAACGAATGAATTTGTTGATAAACAAATTTCCAGGTAATTTTATTCATTTGTCAAACGTTAATTTGATATCAGTAATCTACACCACTATGAAATCAACGAGCATTAAAGGGGCCTGGTCACGATTTTAATCGAAAAAATACTTTTCTGAATTTATTGTTCACAATGCTTTAGTAAGGCATTTTTAATAGGCAAATTTAATAGGCAACCAAAATTTGAGTGCCATTTGTCGAGTTATAAGCGAGTTGCAGAGCCTACAATTCTTTGCTATGTAAACAAAGCATTTGTTTGCATTTGTAATGTTGAAGTGAAAATTCCAGTTTTAGACCTAAAATTAATGTGTTAAAACATTAGGAACTGTTTATTTATGTCTTAAATGAATAAGAAGATAGACAAATCGGCTTGAAAAAGATTGTTTACTGGTAGATTGAACCTATTTAAACAAAAACAAGGCACGAGCTTGTATACATGATAAGGAATTGGGAGCCCTATATCTTGCTTATAACTTATAAAGTCTGACTCTCAATATTTATTTGGTCATTAGAAATGCATTCCTAGAGCATTGTAAAAATAAAAACAAAATTTGACCTAAATTGTGACCATGCCCCTATAATGCTCATCGGAAAATGATGAATATGATACCTATATATATATATATATCTTTTTTTAAAAAATGTATTGGTGTATTTGATATTGATCGGGTTAGGTTGAAAAAGATACCTTACATCCCCTGAGCATTTTCTTTTTTTCTATTTCTTAATGAATCGATTGTAAATCATACAGGATTTCATAAATGTTCATGATACTAGTATAGATAATATAGCTTCAGCCGATCAATCAGGGTATGAATATACTGTAACACATTCGTTGCGCTCTGTAAAACTGCTGTCAAAATCATTCTTTGTGTAATTAAATATCAAATCTTACTTTTTAATAAAATAAAAAAATATATCAATAAGATTTCAATTTTGGATGTGTATGGGGATATAAATACGGTCTGGGCCCGAGATCAAAATTTGATCACGTACCAACCGTTACTTTTATTCCCATATATTTACATTTTCAACTGTCTTTCTCTGTGATAGCATTATGCATCAATTTTGAAGCATATAACCCAATAAATCATAAAAAAGCTGAGCAACACAAAATGGGCGTGGCTTATAGCATAACCGAAACATAGCCTTGCCTGTGCCGCGTAGTAATACATAGCATATGCCACATGTAAAAAATAGTGATTTTAACATGTTGTTTTAAACTGTATAAATTGAAAATAATATAATTATAAATAATGAAGAATCATTCTTTGAATATTATGGTAATATTTTCGGTCGGGGTGTGGTCAAATCAAATAAATAATACTAAAAGAATGATTCCTTAAATGTATTAAAAAATGATACAGTAAACCATATCTATTTTAGTAACATTTGTTACAAATTATGCAATATCATTGCTCCATACCATTCTTATTGGTACGTAAAAAAGAATAATGACCCCCGCAAACTAATGACCGGGGGTCATTTTTCGACGCAGAATTATGCCCCCTTGCTGTAGAATAATTGGATTTTGCTGAAGAAAATACATTATTAATGTTAAACATGAAGAGAAATGACCCCGTAGAAAAATGGCCCCGATGTAAACAAGAATAGAAATAGGTTACCCCGTATCAAAGATATCTGACTTTCAAATGACTTGAACTTTCACTCTATCCAGCTGATTTTGAAGTTATAAACACCGAACTTGGTAAGAAATCGCTGTATATAGTTTTTCATATCCTTAGCTAACACACACAGATACACTTTTATTGCCACAAATTGATTGTTAACAGTAACGTCTCTTCTCTCGTTGTAATGGGATGAGCGGAGGCTACTCCAAACAACAACAAGACATCTTAAATTTAACAAAATTTAATAACAAAAAAAATAAGAGAAAGAAAGAAAAGATAGAAATATAAACACTAAACCACACAAACACTCACACACCTTTCACTCAACAAGAATAAATATGTTTATACGAATGACCAAAAATAAATTAGAAGAGTGTCCGAATCTCCGGGGCTGTAGTCCTGGACCAACTACGGACAACCACAACTAGAGTAGTTTCGTCACCACAATCATCATCATCACCATCGCCATCATAATCATCGACACTATCGTCAACATCATCGCCTACAACACCATAATCACAAAAGACATCATCGTCATCACCATAATCATCTACTTCATAATCATCACCGACGTCACCATCATCGACATCATCTACATCATCATCATCGACATGACCATCATCATCGTCGTCGTCATCATCACCATAACATCATCGTCGTCATCAACATGAACATCGCATCGTCATCGACATGACCATCATCATCATCGTAGTCGTCGACATCACCATAACATCATCGTCTTCATCAACATCAACAATATGACACTACAATAAGTGTACAAGTGACACCATAACACCATAATAAAAACAATATTGTATAATACATCATATAAGTATCTCACTGATAGTATCAAACTATGATAATGTATAAATAGTATTATATTAAAGGCAACATCTCAAAATATTGTAAGTATATGGTAACTAAGTTATTTGTTTACAGTAAACAATATGGCGTCTGAGACTTCCGGTGACGCACTTCCGCCCAAGTAGTTAAGTGGAAAAAGTGACAATAAATTGTAAAATAAAATAACGCATAGAAAATAGCCCTTTAAATCACCGTTTCTTTATACAGCAATAGCAAAAACTGTGCTATAGAAAAAGACGAATTCCATTTAAACACTCTCGCTAAAGTCACACATCAGTGAACACACAGGTAACTCTACAGTGAACAATGGTCAAGGTGACTTTATAGGACGACTGCGTAATACTAATAAAAAGGCAAAAATTTACAAATAAACTACACCAAACTAAATAAATACTTACCACGGTCAGCTATCCGTGTCCGCGTCAAATGCTGAACTTGTGAAACTAAAACATGCCACACAGGCTTCTAACACGATACCCCCTTCACACACTAAGCACGTCTTTATTGCTGGACAGCTCGGCCGGGTATAACTTACATATGTAGCGCCTATTGTTAGCGTCGGCCAAGCACGTTGCAAAGAATTATGGGAAAAATAAAATCGGGTGTGTTCGATATGAACAGTGATTGTCACACTCGTCGACATATAAAAGGAAATGATGCTGCACTTGTGTAGAAGTCTGCTGAACTATGCTTGATACTTTACCATGATTATTCTTAAAAACATTTAATAGCTTTTATTATTATTTAAAAACGATTTAGATTAAAGCTATACACGCTATAATTTACGTCAATTTTCAATGACAGTGAAAACGCATGTGTTTGTCTACTTATAAAAGTTATCCTTAATCTGTAAATTACAATGGTGAATTCCATCTCGTTACAAAGATATAGAATTTTAATTGTTTATTTTCCTGCCAGGAAAATATACCTTTTCATGAATATTGATAAAGGAAGAGCAAACCGACCTCATTGCGCATGTCCGCAGAGAACTAGGTAGTCGTTATTGTTTGCCTAATTAAATATCCAACTTGATTTTTAATATGCTTAAAAGTTGTTTATTTGAAATACATACATGTATAATGAGTAAAATACGTTTGTCATTCACGATACCCTTACTTCTGCATTAACACTTATAGGATCTATAAATAGCACATAGGGGGAAAACACAGGTCTACGTCCTTTTTTTAAAGGCAGTATTTATATCTACTCACAGGCTTGTATTTTTTTCTTTTGTTTGTACTCGTATATCGGACAAATTTATGCTTTACTGAAAATATCCTTTCCTTTGTGAAACTATCACAATTATGAAGATGTTGACCCTTCACCAGTTTTGGTATGATACTAGGCTAAATTTAGCTGTCGATATCACGTGATAGATTGATATTCACGAGGAGGCATTACTTTCCTGGCAGGAAAATAAATATTTTTTATTGTTTAATATTTGATATATTTGTTACGTGATTGAATTGAGCGTTATTATTGACTGCATAAAGTAAACATTTATAAGTAATCAAACACATACATTTTCCCCTTTATTCAAAATTGACGCAAATTATAGCGTGTATAGCTTTAACAAAATTTATGCACAGCTTGCTAAACTTTATTTTATGGCTATTTTACAATTGCATCGGCAACAAATTGTCAGGTCTACACCTTTTTTGTGTTTAAAAGTCAGTGCAGGTTGTTGCTACTATCGCAAAGCCATTCCGTAATTAAAAAAAGAAAACAACAGAAAAACAAATTCATACACAATGGGTAAATAAGTTAACATTCTCTTTCAGAGGAAATTGTGCAATATTTCACGAATAATAATTATTGTTGTACATGTAATGATATAAGCAGTATTTATGTGTGAATGAATTGTCAATCGAAGAAATATATATATTTTTCGCGAAAAAGCCTGAGGAGGCAGGTAATGTAGGGATATGAATACTTCTTATTTACATTATTCGGGGAAAGTGAATTATTTTTTTAAAATCATCGTACGTTAGTTTTGTTTTCTTCTACGTAATACCTATTAATACATCGATATTCTAGATATTTGTTGTAATGTTGTATTTGTTATCATACGTGTACATAGACTATTTTTTTTAGAGCAATTGTGTAAAGAGTACCTGACTATAGTAAATATTGAATAGACGATAAACACTGATCGAATATAGTAAAATGAGGTTATTTTTTAAAGCACAAATAAGGAGTTCGGGCTAATTTTAGGGGTTTATATCCCCCTTGATTTTGATCACATGCGTTAAGCAGAGGAACTTTTTAAATATTTATAACAAGCATTCAAGGGCTTCTATTATATCTAAATGTGTCCATTTACATGTAACTCACTAGAACTTGTCAATTTTCTTACTTATTATAACAATATTGTTGTGAAAGGTGGGCCGTTACCTCCCCATTCTTTATAGTGAATATCAAACGAATTACAGGGCAGTGCAGGAGACCTATAGAGCTATTATTTCTAGGTCTCAAATTTAGGCTATACGGGTATCACCAGGTGGTTCCGAGGGGTTTATATCTCCCTTGATTTTGATCACAAGACGCATTTATATTTCTTATCTTTACTGCCTCCGAAGTTGGGAATGCTCCTACAAATTACACAATGTATTGATGCATTAATCATCTTGATATTAATAAAAGTATGCCGATGACCCGCACCATGTGTTTGCCCCTAAATGACACTGTTTTATACCAGTTTAATTAAAAATGAAGGCTACATGCAAACTCCGGTAATACATTTAAAAATTATAATTTTCATAACTGAAGGATGAGATCCCTGCCCATATGATAATACACATCGTGACATGAGCAGCACTTTATGTGCAATTTGGGGTAGAACTGTTTGCAGTGAATTTTCAGTTAATCAATAATCTTAACATTTTATGTCATAGGAAGTATAATGGTCTATATAATTATTACAAACAAAATTAAAAATTAAATTATGCCCCCTCCCCGTGGCGGTTGCCGGTTTTAGATTTGCTTCTGTGTGCCTACATGAACATCATCGTGTGCACAGATTTAGAGAAGGGGTGGGAGTGAGGGGTTCAGACCCCCCCCCCCCCCCCTCCCCATGAAAATTCGTAAATTACCAAAAATACACCTTGGACCCCAATGCTCTTACAGACATGTAAACGCTCTAACCCATTGCGCTTCAATGTTAGGTAACATTATTTGGGGGGTAAATATTTAATCAATAGTCAACATACTTTATTGTTTATCTCAATAGGAAGTATACATGTACAACACAATATGCAGGTGTCCTGCACCACCTTAAAGCTGTTATTTACCTAATAAAATAGTGCAAGTGGATTTGAAGAATAGGTCATAAAAATACATGCATGTTACAAATGACTGATCTTTGTCTGAAGTTACGTACACAAAACAGGTTTGCATGTCTCATTAGCGGGTACTAGTTTTACTCAGCTCTTCGATTAGATGGGTTCACGTGTATACATACATGGGTGTTGCTAAAACGCGGAACGGAAAACGGAACGGAAGGAAAACGGAAAATCTTATCTAATGTTATTTACCTCATAGATTTGTTAAGTATGCTAAAACGATAAACTTTATGTACCTTTTTAATTTTTTTTGAAAGATTAGCAATATTAGATTATTTATTCAAGAATATTTATTTCCTCAAAATTAACAGTACATGCATTGACCACTATATTCTGTCCCAAAATATCCTCGATTCACTTCTTGCTGTATATTTATATATACCTCAGGGTTCAAGCGATTCTCTTTTAGAAGCATTAAACATTCTCATTATTCTTTCTTTAAAACGTCCTCTCTAGCTTATCAGCTGGTGTAAATACACGGCTAAAAATAAAGAAGTCTACGGGGTTTTGCATTTTAACAGACCCGGATGATGGTGTTGAAAAATTGTGCAAGGTCTTCTGAGTGACTTCCAAATGGAGAAAAGATGTCAACATTTTCCATTATAAATCGTCCAAATGTGCTGCATGAATATTTTGGGATCGACAGACTATAGTCCCAATATATAATCGGAAAATCAAACCAGGCAACGTCTAGAGCTCTCTATTCGGATCATATGTATATAGCTGCTGGAATAAACAACTGCATGCTTTGTAATGCAAACGTAAACAAAATTGCATTGCTAAAAATACTAGTTTCAGAAATTACTAGTTTCACAAATTACCGGGTATTTTAATGTTTACTGTATTTTTATTTTTTAATGTCGTCAGTTCTACAGTTTTTTTCTTCTATCTCAATGATACTGTATCGTCTGTATGATAAAAGATCGTCTAGAACACCGAAAATTCAATTTTGATGTAAGTATATACATGTACATCATATTTGAAAATAATATAAAAATACTCAAAACACGCATAAAACGCTTTCACTAACTGCGTACGTTACGCTAATATGCCAGCAATACCATATAAGAGAAATAAGTAAAAAGTTATAGCTAATTTGCTCGTTTAATCATGTTAATGTTTCACAATTCGTATACATTTGATTTTTCCGTTTCGTACTCAACTAAAGCCGAATGAATACAATGCTATAATTGATAGACATTCATATGAATATTAATAAGATAGTAACATGTTGATAATCATTCATTAGATATAAATAAAAGATACAAAGTAAATCGTTTCTGGCCAGTCTATACCCTTTTTAAGGGATAAACGTGATGATATTTTCCATTCCGTTCCGTTTTCCGTTCTGCGTTTTAGCAACACCCATACATACAGGTCTGTGTTTTCCGTATGCAGAAAAGGATTACGGTAGTTAAGATGCAGATCAGCTAAAGGAATTCATTATTGTGTTTTAATTGGATTATCATTATGATGTTGACCAATTTAGGTAAGCATAACACATGTAGTAGCAGTAGCACAATTAATATAATAAGATGACAGCATGGGATTCCTGCCAGCATACATATACACATGTATATAAGTTCTACTTTCACTTTCTAAATGTAATCTCCCTTTGACAGCATACTGTATCATCATCTTTTAATATTTAAATAAGCTTATCATCGTTACCTATCCTATCGCATTTGTAAAGTTTCTGTCATTTTAGTTGCAAAAGTTATTTTTTTCATTTGTCAGACTGCATGCACTGTTGAGTTGACCCCATATTGACCCTGTATAAACAATTTCTTATTAAATTTGTGTATTTCATATGTAAGTAAGTGTAGACACTTATATTTTTTATATGAGTAATAATAGGAAGGAAGGAGTATTTCTTTCTTAATGTATTATAAATTATAATGCATCAAATACAATGTAGGTCATGACCTTATGGGACTGTTCTGACCCCACGAAACAGGAAAATACAAAATATCTTCTAAAGTCATTATGATGCATCAACTGGTGTAAAGTACATTAATGACCCCCAGGTGTTGTCTTTAACCCCCCCCCCCCTCCCCCGCCTTTATGAAATAGGAAATGATATGATACACTGTATATTTTGTTAACTTCTGAGATCTGAGATCCTCATCCCTAAACCGTTTAATTTATTTTTGCTCTTTGTGTCATTGCGCGTAAAATTGTATTGTAAGATTATGCCCCCTTGGAGACACCCTGACATTTTAGAACTAGAAATAATAATGTATTTTATCTTATTCATATGTTATACAGTAGTGTTTGATCCATGTGGGTAATTCCTAGCCTAATGATGTCACTGCTTTGTTTAGGAGACTTTACAATTGCCCCAAATAGGTGAATACACATGGCAGTGATGCATATAACATTTTGTTTATAAATCTTAAAAATTGAATTAAGCAATTTCCAAAATGTTAATGTGAATCACGAGAGAAAAAGCAATCAAGAAATGATTTATAATTTGCTACTGTACACATGTAAGAATGTATTAAGAAGACTGAATCTTTATAAGCAGGTTAGATTGGGGGGGGGATGAATGTGGAGTATAAACATTTATAATTTGAATCATTTATTGTTATTAATTAATTTTAACTTGTCAATGAATACTACTTATTGATCCCAAGGTAGAAATATGACCTCTGATCGTATCTCAATAGATCATTTGTCAATTATGCAAGGTGTAATGTAATTTTTTTTAAGAATAACATTTTTTACCAGTTTATAAAAGTTTTTAGACACCCAAATTATATTTTGATTTTAATAGATTATTCGACAAGGAAGGGGGGGGGGGGGAGAGAGAGAGAACAGTTTATATTTGAGTTTGTTTGGGAGTGGGGGTTCCAAGTCATATATTTGACAATTTTTTAATGTAATTTAAAATAAGACTAAGCCATACTACAGTCATGAACATGAATAGTATAGAACAAAACACAAACTAATACATGTACATGTATATATACATAGGAAGTATTACAAAACAGATGATTGATCTATATCTGGGTTCTTAAATTGAATCATATATCATGTACATATTATATTATTGTTTCTTTGTTCAAGGCATTTAAGATAGTATGTAGGTCATGATCCCAAGTGCTCTTCCTGAAATTATCAAATATCATAAAAACCATTGAGATCCCCACCTTAATCCAAAGATATTATTCCTCCTTAGGTCATGCATGCGCATCAGATCATTATGGCATGTAAGTCATGACCCTAAGGGGTCATCCTGACCCCCTTAGAATCAGAAATTGTCAATTATCTTTAAATCATTGATGTTTGATGATCCTATCTCTATTTAATCTTTATTAATTATTAAGTCTCCTGAATGAAGTTTGGAGACTTATTGTTTTTGTACGGTTCTTAATACATGTATATATTCTTCATCTTCTTTTTCTTCTTTCCCGCTCTGAACTTGTTTCTCAGAGATGGCTGAACATAATTGTACAAAACTCTAGGATATGATAGGCCTGCAAATCTAGTTGTGCACCCTGATTTGATTTTTCTCATTTTGGGTTAGACAACCACTTTTCGGGGGAGGGGGGGGGGGGGGGAGGGGGGTGTCAAAAGGGTGTGGGGTCTAACATTGAACCTTGTAGAAAGAATCATAGACTCTATTGTAAATGGTAACTTGAAAACGGACAAAGATAATAATATAGGGTTTTCATAATCATATATTGGCTGTTACTGGCAATATATAGGGTTTATTAGATCTGACCCCTGGGGTCATCCCCACCCCCCAGGAATTTGAAATTACCATATATCTCAGAAACTGTTATAATCATGACCCCTAAACCATATATATTCATGTTTCTGATGTCAAGGGGCATCAAATGTTATGTAGGTCATGGGCCTTGTGGGTGGTCCTGACGCCCTCAAACAGCAAGTCCCTTAATATCTTCAAAACAGTTGAGATCCCCACCCTTAAACCATATATATTCTTGTACCTTGTGTCAAGGGGCATCAAACGGTATGTAGGTCATGGGCCCCGGGGGTTGTCATGACCCCCCTTGAACAGGAAGTGCACGAATATCTCGAAAACGGTTGAGATCCCCACCCCTTAACCATATATATTCTTGATCCTTAAAGGGCATCAAAAGGTATGTACCGGTAGGTAATGGGCCTCAGGGTTAAATTTAATTTTTCAAAACCGTAATGCACATCTATGGAACAGTTCCTTTCATATCCCAAGATATGATGTGTCTATCCATTAAATCATAAAAGGAGTTCTAGGATCTATGTTTTTTTTTAAGCGATAAACGTCAATTTTCTGCTACATTTTGACTCCCTGGATGAAATTTAAATTTTGAAAACCTTACTGCACATCTATAGAACAGTCCCTATCATATCCCAAGATATGATTGTCTATCCATTAAATCATAAGAGGAGCTCTTGGATCAATGTTTGATTTTTTAGTGATAAACGTCAATTTTCTGCTACTATTTGACTCCCAGGATGAAATTTAAATTTTTAAAACCTTATTGCACATCTATAGGACAGCCCCAATTATATCCCAAGAGATGATGTAGCTACTCCAAAAGTTGTAAGAGGAGTTCTGGGAACCATATTTTTTTTGCCAAAAAACGTCATTTTTTGTTGCCCACTGATCCCCTTAATTAAAAAAAAAATTCTGGAACCTGATCATGCCTCAATATGACACCCCCAATCATATTCTAGAAGATCATTTGGCTACTGCTTAAAAAAAATGACGTTTTTTAAACCAGTTTTTTTATAAAAAAAAAACGTCATTTTTTAGCCATTAAATGACCCCCAGGACAAAATTGAAAATTCCGAAACCTTATTGCGCATCTATAGGATACCCTAAAACATATTCCAAAAGATGATTTGTCTACTTTTGAAAATGTAGGAGGAGTTCGAGGAAGAAGGTTTTTTGTGAAAAAACGTCATTTTTTACCAATTATTTGACCCCCAGGACTAACAGAGAATTTTTGAAACTTTTTTACAAAACAACATGATACCCCAAATCAAACTCCAAGAGTTCAGTTTGCTGGTTTATAAGATGTAAGAGCAGTTTGAGAAAGTAAAACGTGACAGACGGACGGACGGACGGACGGACGGACAGACGGACGGACGGACGGAACAGGGTAACAACAATATACCCGAACTTTCTTTAGAAAGTGCGGGTATAATTATAATGTTCTGTTCGAGTACTGTCAGTACTTTGATGATTTTCCTTATTGGCCCTTAGCCTCTACTGGCTTAATTGCTGCTGTTAGTGACTGCTAACTTCATAATGGTTATAATGTCTAACAATGGAGTAAACTTTTCATAATTTTGGTTTCATCATTAATTCTAAATGATGCACTTTCATACACAGTAGTTTACAGTAGGGGAAATCGTCAATGCAAGTATAATAAAATTATTCATGAACAATATCGAGTCTACTTTCTCATCGCCAATAGACAGAATATTGTTTTATAGTGTCTTGTATCAGTTCACGAAAAAATCTCGTTAAGATGACAACCATACGCCGATACAATACGTCAGAATCTTTTAATAACGAAAGGATTTTTATTTTCTAGGATATACCCCTTCTTTCACTTTAAGTTTATTTGAATATGAATCATAATTTCTGTTACTTTCTGTAAACTGCAGTTAAAATTAAAATATTATAAAGACTATTTTACAAATAATAAAAATTATACTGAAAAACTTTAATCTATATGTATAAGTGGGTCATTATTCTATAGGGGTCAGGTACTTTTATTTATATAGAGTGTGCTCATTTTGAAAATGACACATATTCTTCAGGCAAAGGGTCATTTTTCTACGCAAAAAAAGACCCCGGTCACTATTCTCGGGGTTCATTATTCTGCTTTATACTGGCGAACTCTTCTTTGACAAAGCAACACTTTTTATCAAATTATAAAGTAAAAGAGTAAAAAATTACTCGTACAATTAAAAACAACGCAAAAAACGAAGCCAGGAGAAATATTACGACCTCTGTAAAAATAAAAGTCACAGAGCGATTAGAAATTTTAAATTAAAACAATTGGAAACAGAGATACAGAGGAACAATAGAAACAGTAGCGCATAGATATCAGAATATAGTAGTACATCGAACATTACAGAGACAAGCAGGTGTTTAATTTCAATGTGGTTGAACTATACACGAAATAGGTGCAGGTCTGTAGCCTCCTGTCTGAAAAAAAGATTGGATGAACGACCTGGGAACTACAGAGTATCCCATAGTTTTAAAAAAAAGCAATTTACGACACACAAGAAATACATGTAGCTCTACATGTACTATTGAAGTGTTTAATCTTATTTCCGAACACATTCTGTATTTTTTATTAATATTTGTTTCAAAACAAAAAAAAAAACTCTCACATTTTACTACAGATATCATTAACAAACTTGCCTCTGACAGTCTTTTAAACACCATCACCAGCCCCGTAAAGTAAAGTGGTGCAATTTGTTTACATGTTAAAATGGTGACTCTCGGTCTCGACGCAAATTTAACAAATTTTATTTTCCGAGGTCGTTTAGCGTGTTCGGGAGAAAGAGGCAAGTATAGAGACGATACCAGTTGTAACATACCTGATGAATGTAATGGTAATATTTTCCCCACAGGACTTGTGTGTAATTAAGAATATAATCAGTTCAAAACTAGCGCAACTTTTGTGCGCCGTAAATTGCAGTTTTTTGGGAGTTGATTTTAATCAACTCTCCTATGCAGTTACTCAGACAAACCGAAAGTGAAACAGTGTTTTGACCTCAGCACAAATCATTGCTGCTGACAAGACATAGGTCTTGAAAATAATTGATAAAGAACTATATATGATATTAGTCAAATTTGGCCCCCAAAATTCGCTATTTTTAAAATGATTCAGGTACATTACTTTGTTGTTATTTTATAAAAGAGTTGACATAAATTATGTTTTTCACCAATTTATTTGATTTATATGCACTCACTATCAGTATATGACGTCAGAAGTGATGCTTTTTTATAATTCAATCAAAATCAATCAAAAATTGACATTTTTCTTATCTTTTTTCGAATGGGAAATATAGAGCGACTCTTTGAACAAGAACGAACTTTTTGCCACTTATAAGTATTGGAGAGATACATCTTTGGTGTAAATATTTTGTTTGTTCAAGCAGTCGCTCGATGTTTCCTTAAAGAAAAACTTCCTCAAATCAAGCCGTTTTATGCTAAAAATGAGAAAATGGCGGGAAAAGGTAAACTTTATGATGTCATATTTTTAAATTGTGGGCATTAAAATCAAAATGAAAATCATGATAAAACTTTAAATGTATATTTGTACAAATAAAACAAAGAATTACAGTAAAATGACAATGTTCATTTTAGGGGGCCATTTTAGGCTCAAACCATATATGAATTATAGTCCTTTGATGTAATGTATGCTAAAGCACTGTTTTTCAAGGAAACTTATTTATAAATACCTTGAAAAATAGTCAGATTTTAAATGGTACGAACAATTTAAATATTTTTTGTAGTCGTATGTACTCCTATGCCAGAGTCCAGTATAGTATTGTTCAACTCGACGCTCGGCTGTCTCCGTAAATCCTTGTCGGAGATTTACGGTGTCAGCCAAGCGTTTGGTTGAACGAGACTAGAGTATCCATACAATTTTCGAAAAATATTTCAATTACTGATACATTGTTTGATTGAATTAATTTTATCTTTAAATATTATTTAACATGATTCATATGGGGGTTTCTCGACATTCTTGTCGAAAAAGTCCAAAAATTCATATTATAAAAATGTGCGTAATTCAAATTAGAAACTACATGTACTTGTCATGCAAAATAACATATCATTGATTTGAAAATAAATAAACATCAACAAAATCAACTCCCGTCAGTTCTTCAGTACTTTGATTTTTATTGGAGGCACGGAAGCACATAGGTCGTCCATCTGCATTTTTTCAGACCGGGAGCTGGACCTGCAGCTATACACGGAACGTCGGTGACATTGAGTTTGCGATTTTGATCGGGATTTGTAGGGAAAGTCAGACGTTAACTATAACTGAGTGTTTTTTGCGAATTGCGAATGTAGAATTTTCAGTGTCGCATTTTACGATGTCGGCATGCCCTAACGTGAATCCTAAGCCGTAAGATAATCACCTAATATATTATATAAATCGTGCTTGTTTGGGAGGGTAACAGTTGAAATTGACACCCCGAGAAAACCATTGTCAACCGACGCGAAGCAGAGGTTGACAATGGTTTTTTAGGGGTGTCAATTTCAACTGCTATCCTCCCAAACAGGCACTATTTATTTTATTGAGAAAACTTTACTGCTTTTATTAGGGATAACGTGAATTCTACAGCGAACCGTACGTGTATAATTTTCGCGCATGTAACAATTTGTAATTTCACCCGTTGCTAAGTGCGTTGCTAACGCTGAAGGTAATAGAACGGATTATGAACTGCGTCTTAACCAATCAGATATCAGTATTTAACATGAAAGTATAACAATATAAAATGACTTTTCTCTTTAATTGTAGATTTCATCCTGAACAATACAACATTGACTTTATCAGCACAGTCCGGCTCTGTCTCAACCATGTTAAGTTCACTTTTAATATTAACCGGATGTGTAGTCGCAATCATGAATATAACGGTATTGTACGCGGCGTTGCAGATCTCGTTGTTCCAAAAATGTGCTCACCATAACCTTGTTCTTGGATTAACATTTGCAGACACGTGTGGAGCTCTTGGTCTCGTTTCAACTGGAGTTCGCTTTTTATCGCCAAAATTATCCTATGTATAACGACAGTTGTTCTCTATGAGGTCGGTATGTTTACGTCATTCGGCCAAACGTTCATGATTTGTTTAAATCGATATCTTCTCATGTCCAAAAAAGACTGGAATTCGAAATTATTTCAAGGCAAATGTCGATACTTGCTGTATGCTTTACACTGGGCTACCGGTTTTTCAATCACCACTGTATTTTTTGAAAGTGAAAGTATGCACAATAACAGAAAGGTCTGTAACGTTTACATTTTGTATGGAAGTCATTTCGAGTATTTTAGAATAACCTATTGTTCCAGTTGTATAGGTATAGTAACTATGACGGTCATATTTTATATCAAAACCCTGTTTGCCATACGGCGGTCTTTCAACAGTGTATTCCCAAGGGACCACGAGCAATCGGAAGTGACAGGCCAGGAAATTTCGACGTCAAACATGGAGCCTAGCAGTGTCATTAGTTCGCAGTCAAACAAAACTTTTCTTAGAAACCAGGAAAAGTTGATGAAGAAAACTACAAAGATCGTAGGAATTATTCTTGTTGCTCTTATTTGTTTGACCGGTCCTATGTTGCTAATTAATTTAGTGGACAGTGTTAGTCACTTAATTATTCTTGCAACTGCCTGCCTTGCATTGTTAAACTCTATGTTAAATCCTATCATTTACTGTGCTAATATTAGTGTTCTGAGAAAGAAAGTCAAATCAATGTTTCATCTTTAGATGTTTTAATATATTGTAATGATATTCTTATAAATAAACTCCCGATATCATTTTTCGACGTCGTTATGATTAAGTTTATAATATGACATGTTAAACTTGTATAAAACCTTAACTGTTGAGTTATATAGTGATGTTTTTTTTTTAATGTATTGGGTAAAAAGTTAAATGTAGCTGTTTCATAAAACCATTCAGTTTTTGTAAATTTAAGATGAAATGATTAACTTAAATGTTGAATGCATTGTTACAAGACGACAAATCATAAGTTCTTAGCTCATTAAAAGATTCATCCCTTTAAAAAAAATTGTGGTCGTTGTTTTTTAAGTCACTATATAATAAAAACTCGTAAACAAGAACTCCTTAATCCTAATATTTGGTATTTTATAAAATCGATGAAAATTACAGAAGATGATGCAAATGTAAACGTTTTGGTTATTGTAACTGTAACATACCTGTCGTTTTCCCCCACTTTTTTTTGCAGAGTTAGACCTAACCATTAGGCACATAGCATCATAGTGGGTTCAGCCCCCCCCCCCCCCCCCCCGTACTTTTTATCGCAGCAAAGATAATTGTTCCTAAATTTACCTTGAAAAGATGTGGGCATTTTGAGAAGTTGGAGTAATAAGTTTATTGACCCCCCCCCCCCCCCACCCCACCCCACCCACGGATTAGAATTTTCATGATTCTGGGAATTATTTTTTTTTGCTTGTCAAGATTTCTGAGGATTAGTCTAGCCGCCCCCCCCCTCCCCACTTTCAATTTGCTTCCGACGCCACCAGGTGCCATGGAGGAGTGAGCATCCTCTGTTGACCGGTCACACTCGCCGTGTGCTCTTTGTCGTAATCGGGGAAAACGAAAAAATCCGTAGACAATTAGCTGAATAACTTGCTCCTTTTAAGATGAAGTAAGAAAATAAGGATATCAGATAGACAAGTGTTTTCTGTTTTCTTCAAGTTGAAAATTGCAGACGAATATTCTCTACAAGAAAGACACAATTCAAAGAGATAAAATTGGATTATTTTTGTTATCGTATCATATACCCAATGGGGTAGAACTTACTTATTGTTTGCAATGAATTAAGGGGCTTTTAAAGTCATTATATTAATTAAGACTGCATTGATCTTTAGAGATGAGCTCGATATAAAAATATGAGACAATACTCATGTTTCAAAGGCAAAATATATCGATGAATTTGTATCATAATAGCTAACCAAATTATATCTTGAAATTGTAATTAGATCTGATTGTTAATTTGTTGACCACTCAGATTTATTAAAGTTCGACGGCATGTGTTTCAATATTATTTTTATGCTATTCAAACCTAGTGTGCCTTAGTGTGACCACACAGATCCTTGCAAAACTTTTATATTGCATCTTTGTAAATGAAACCCGATCAGGCAAATGCTTTTAAAAGTTAAACAAGTATTGAAAGCTTCTTGGTCTAGAACACAAAATACTTTTTTTGTTCAAATCCATTTTTGGGGAGTTGATTTAAATTGATATCGACAAAATCAACTCCTGTCAGTTTTTCAGTACTTTGATTTATCAAAGAATTCATCTTTTTATGTCGTTTTGTGAAAAACTAATTTTTAATTTAAAAATAATTATCCTTAGTATGATATCCTGTTGGAATATTGTTTTTACTCACCTTATTGTTCACTGTGGTTATGATTAACTTTTTTCTTCAAATCATGGATACTTACAGTATGGAAACCGTGTGGTGATGGATTTTTTTTCTTAATTTAGCTATTTCTGTATAATTATAAAAACTTATGCCTGAGTTTGCAATAACAGTCAAATATCGCTTGATTCTCTGTGACATGTACATCTGATCGCCCGAGTGGACATATGCTAGTATTATAGATAAAAGAAGGATGTTTTTTTATCCATTACAAAACATGACACCTACAGAATGTATCTCATTACACACCCAGACCGAATACATATAGATTATTATGACTTACCCTCTCTCACTCTGATCAGTTATAATTGTTTTTACAATTTCGCCTTCGGGTATTTATTAGCTTAAGTCACTAACTTATAAATGTTGTTTGACAAGTATGTTCAATAAGCAAATATCAATATTTTGTGTATTTGCGATATGAGATATTCCAGATGAGTAAAGTCAGGTAAACATTTCTGAATTTCCAAAGATTAGTATATATACAACATTAATTATAAATAGCGAACGACGTTATGGTATAGATTCAATTCCGATCCGATTCTATATATTATAGTATACATAAATAACATACATTTTACTTTGTGTAATTAGACATAGCATGAATTACGAATTATTAAAAAATACATAAAAATATCGGCATCTAGACAGCCACTTAACCGACTGTTGTGGGGGCTGGATGGTCAAGAAATTAACCACCTAGTCTAGTAACTATAACATTTTCAAACATTATTTGTTTAGCTATTACTGGACTTTGACCCGTGCGTGCACGGGTTGACATTGCATATGATAAAGGACATTTACGAAATAGATACATCGACACACCGTATTGTTGACATTTACATAACCGAGCTTTTTAGCCTACGATAATGCTATTAATTTACCTACACTCTGCGTAGTTAGAATAATTTAACCGCGTCTCGGAACAGGCCTTGACCACAGTTGAAATGCTTCCCATATATTCGTTATGTAGCAAAAAATTGCAGAATCACTCCGAAATAATTTTAGAGAAAATCAATAAAGCTGCATTGAAAATGACAGTCAAATTATTTATAACAAACCATTTTGAGGCTGTTAATACCTTTCACCCAAAAATTTAATTCATATTAATTAAGAATCATGGACTGGAAGAATTCAACACTTTTTCACCAACGTTTTTACTCGCTTCGAATTTACACACCACGTAGACGTTCGGAACTTTCGGAATTTTTAATTTGAAATGCAATGACCGAGTTATCTCCCGTATTTCCTTTGATTAACAGAATATGACAAATTTTCAGTGAAAATTTACACGTATTTGTAATATTGTTTCTGAGTTTATCCATACAAATGTGATATTGTAGAAACATAAACTAAAGAGCATGCTATAATTTAGCGTGAATGTAATGCGCATGCGCAAGATTGTAAAATCCAAAAAATCGAGATGAATTCCGGATTTTCTAAAGGAATTTTCGTTGATTATTTATTAACGAAGCTTGATTGAGAAAAAATAAAAACAAATTGGTAATTTTTAAGTATTTTAATAGTAATAGCAGTATAGATAAACTATTATTTAAAACCAGAATAAACAAAGCTTTAAAATGTATGTTTAAATTTTTTTATATTTGGGTATTTTCCTATGTTTTATTCAGAGTTTTTCATCGAAAGAAGATTAATGGAGTCTAAAAAATTTCCACGACCATGGATTCCTCTTATAGAGATTTCATGAGACAAAAGGTCGATTTAGTTATAACAGAAATTCAATCACGTACATATTTTTACCATTTCAGGTGCTGAGCAACTTGTATTTCAACAACAAAATCAGTATCTGAAACAAACTAGTCCCCGAGATAAAATTTAAGAGCTACATGAATAAACGATATATATCCCCATGATACATATAGATCACATTGCTATAAAAAAAATCAATCTCAGACAATAATGTAAGCCAAAAGTAGTCATCGGTATTGCTCTTGTCGATGATAAAAGCTGATTTTCACAATCCTTGGACTTTATTCGCAAACATTTATAATTTTCTAGCTAAAATGAGATTACAATAACATTGATATGTATTGTACTTAGCTGTAAACATTTATTTCTCAATTTTGATAGAGTGTACAACATTTATACATTAACTTGTACATATCGTCATCAAATAATCCTTTTGTTTTATATTTTACCACGGTGACCTTGATTCTTTCATATTTCTTATTTTCAGATAATTATGATACATGTATATACAATGTATGTTGCAAATGTTTAAGGTTATGGTAGAGGTATAAACTTTAAGGGTTATCTACAATTGTCATGTACTAGTATTTGTTATTATATAACATTGATAAAAAATTTCATCTTTAGTGGCTTAAAATAGTGAATTATACATGTACCTTTCTAGGTGGCTTCAGAGACCTACTGTTATCAAGATTTGCAATTTTTCTCCCCGTTTAACCGCGTTTGGCATGAAAACTGTTACCAGTAGCAGATAATCAAAAATGTCATGTTGCTTTTTACGTATACACCGGTGTGTGTTCATTTATGAAATATGACAATTGGTGACTATGCCATCAGGAACCCTGACAGTATAAACAATTTTTACATTAAAAAAAAAATGTACATAAAATTTTTACATAAAATCGATATTGATAAAATCTCAGATGGATAATTCATTTACAAAAAAAATATGTAACCAGGATACTGGCTTTAGAGTTTACCCATTCCTTATTTTTCTATAATTATCCTTGTTTTGAATGAAAAACTACGCAAAAAATTAATACTCTGTGATATACCGTATAACTATTGACAACTAAGCCTCCTTACTAAGATTAAAAACACGTAAATGATGCATATTTTATTCTTCATCTAAATAAAAAAGATGAAAGATAAATGAATTTTAATGTACTGAAACAAATCGAAATATTTGACTTTTTTGAGAAATTTTTAAGCAGCTTTTGATTAGCATTGGCAAACCTACACACTTTGGGAATAAAATGTGTAGGAATTCTGGAATATTCTTATTAATCACAAAGTTGGGGTTCATGCGTCACCGTGATTGTCCTTAAACGAAAAGAACACGATAAAAAATAATTTCTTTTGGACCCAAAGCATTATGTTTGAACGAAATGTAAAAAGCTAATTTGGTTTAAGCTGGCCTCAACAAGCTTCATGTATCGAGAGGTCTCAAATGTTTTGAATATGTATGGTATTGCATACATATAGCCGTACATGTTATACACAAATCAAGCCGGTTTATATACACTATTTGAAGGTGCCTTTCCAACATTTTAACAATACATGTATTATCTTCAGCAATACAACTTACGTTACCGCTCGAAGGCATTTTTAATAACAGTGATAGATAATTTGGGATGCAATTCTACTTTACATAATGAATATTCATGATTCCCATTGGAACACTTTTGTACAAGAAAAACAAATTACTTGATGACCCAAATAAACTGAAATGCTTTATCTGTTCATCAGTATATTTTTCATTTATTTCACGTTAGTACACAGGAAATCAGCAGATTATTGATTGACTTAACTTTTTATATGAAAAAAAAATAATGAAGACCTAGATGAAGCAAAAAGATCAAATTTAAGGAGAAAAAAGTGTGAAAAATAGCTTGTAGTTTATCAGTCATAAATGTAACTCGGGTATGTCGTTTTCAACACGGGTTTTAATATGACTGCATGCGCATGTATTATTATGGCCATTTTTGTAAGTCATGGTATCATGCATTTTAACAATGATTATACATGTAATGTACAAATTTAACTATACTAATGAAACAGTTTCCGGTCTCTTGCGTGACGAAATACATGTACCTATTTATAAAAAAAATATAGTTATGCTTTAAAAGTGCAAATAATGATTGAAATGTACATTTGTACAAGTCGATTTGATAATTTGAGACAAGGAATGCATTTAGAGAATGATAAAAATCAAGGTAAAGCAGTTAGTTTTCTTACCTTTTTATTGAACTTCAGGTGCATCACAACAATGCTTTTGTCGCTATAAACCGTCTGCTTGTCCTTCTACCCCTCAATCTTTCTGACTACAAAGTTCATTTGATTAATACTTGTTCAGGTAATTCTTTCAAGATAGAAGAATGACACTCAAATGCATATTTCCTATTCCCTTATTAATACTCTTTCAAATATACTAAGAAAGATACAAAATTTCATTTTCTGAAATTTTTATTACGCAATATATATATTCACATATTTTCACCTGTTTAAGATTGCAATGAATTTTTGATTAGAACAAGCATTCAATCTTGCCTTATGGGAAGTTCATTGAACTATCGATAAATAATGGGAAGACAGCCATGAAATGATGATACAATCTCTCAAAAAATAGAGTTTGGTAATAATCAAACGAAAGAAGTTCGTAGACCTCAATGATCGCCTAAGTATTAATCGAGTACTGGAAAGAAAACATAGACTAGTAAAAGTAAATTAACGATAATGAAATTGAAAAATACAGTGTCCCTAGTCTCATACATGTATTTTCATCAGGATCGGATATCTGTAATGTACTTACGTACATGTTTCAATGATTAATAGTTTTAACATCATTCACTGATGACGTCTTTCTGCACTTTTGGTGCTGACTTTGCGTTGCTTATTTTTGATCGATCGAAACGAAAGCTGCATTGAGTACGAACTCCACTTGCAAGAGCTGACCACACCCTTTCAAGTCGCTTACGTCTGACAAAAAAAAGTTTTCCGTTCTTAGCAACGTTCTGATCTTAATAAATAATAATTAACATACTTTTACTCTACTAGAAGATATAAAGCGCAAGCGCGGGAATATACACTTTACACATTAATGACACAATGCTAAAATGCTGAATCATATATATATAAGTACATGGCCCTCTTTTTGTATCAGCTGAGTGGAAAATGATAAAAATGATTTTTTTTTCAACCAGTGAGTGGGTATTTAGGACGTCATATCACATAGTTTCACTACAATTTTACTACTATTTTTATCACTGTCCCAAATGATATTTTCAGATAAAAGAGTGATTTGCAAAAATAATCGGGGAGGGTGGTCACCTCCCCCGGTCACCTTCCCCCTCCAATTTAACTTCCCTGCTAAATTTATTCATATAGACTTAGAACACAATCAGTTCCTTGTATACAAATCAATGTCTAAAGTTTGCTATCAATCTGTCATTGTGTAAAAATGTATGATATTAAAAAACACTAGTGTATGCATAATAATTAGCATTTTTTAAACCAATGTTATCATATCTTAAGTATAAATCTGCCAGATGGTTAATTCGCCCTACACTTTCCGCCATCGCCGGTGTAAATTAGTCAAACCGCGTTCCTAAGCACCCCGTTGTGGAGAATAATTTTTTTCAATCAAAACAGATTTCGCATCAAATTGTTCCATTTTATTTATCAACTTTTTTGTATTAACCAAAGATGTTCCATCCAAGGTATGAATATCTGCCCGCGATACATGATGAACTCGTCCTAGACTTTTCGCCATTACGTTAATTATTGAAATTCTTGGATACCTCCTTCTGGAAATTAGGTTCTAGTCCATTCATATAGCCAGCTGTTGCGCTTCTCTAGATCTATCTATCAAAATAAAAATCGCGCGATTAAGACACGAAATGCCTTATTTCGTTTATTCATCACTTGATGATACCTCGCGCAATCGCGGGAATTAACATTTAACACATTAATATGATATATGCTTAATATGTTGAACCATGTTTTTTGGTTCTTTTTTTTGTATATACTTTGTCCGATTTTTCCTTTACTTATTCTTTAAAATTGAAATTAAAAAAAGATGCATTGTTGGATATTTAGAGGATCGAGCAGGGATGAAAAATCTAAACTGAAATGAGTAATATACACATACAGTCTGTATATGTGGCTTTAATTCTGTTTGTTGCAGCTGACTGAAAAAAATAAACTTGTTATTGTGTTCATTTCAAACCAGTAAATTGGTATTTAGTGTATTTTAGTAAAATTTCTATTACTGTCCCAAATTAGTATTTCTGATAAAAGACTGTTTTGTAAAACAATATTAAGAGGCGGGCACCCCCATTCAACTTCCCCGTTTCATGCATACATCATTTATCCATATACACGTAGAATCTGTTCATTAAATAAAAAAATAAATGTTAACAAGTTGCTGTCCTTTAAAAAATGACTACATGTACAATACGTCGACCATTTGCATGTGTTTCCAACGAAAACGTGAAAGCCTTAGGATTATCAGAGATTCCACCCACTCTAGCCCCCTACTTTTTACCACCAAATTTGCACGTTGTAATTACGTATATGTATAGCCCTGACGTTTTATCCTAGAATTTAAAGGGTTCATACTTCTAAGATAATTATGATATATCTATTAAATAAATGAAGTTTGCATGTATAGTATCAGGCATTCGGCGAACTAACTTTTAATCGCTTGCGAAAAATTTCCGCGAGGTTCGCGAGGGACTCTTTGTCGCGAATAATTCTCCCAGCGAACCATTCGTTGTCGTATGGTTGTTATAGTAAAACTGGTATGGAGAAGGCTTGGCCGCGAACATTAGTCGTAGCGAACCAATTCATCAGAAGTAATTCGCGAAATAAAGTCGTCGCGAATAATAGTAGGTTTACAGTATTTGCGCACACATTACAATTTGCACTACTTTGTTATCTATGCAGTGACAGCTTTGTGTAAATTAATTTCATATTTTGATGCATTTTTCTTGAGATTTAAACTTTTATACAATGACATAATTATTCAATCATACTTAAATGCTTTAAAATTTTTAATCGGGAAGTACTCCAGCCTGGCCTACTATAAAAGGAAAGTTAAGTTACATGTGTATTCGGAAAACAGCAAAACATTGCAAATATGTTATTTGATGCATGTTGTAGTTTCGGCATAACATTAACTTATTTCATAATACTGACATTTCATATCACATGCCGATCATTTCTTTGAAAGGAATACTTTGTTTCTGTATGGTTTACCGACAACTTTACAATTACAGCGCCTTTGAACTTACGTGTGCGTATGGCATGTAATCCCGATCCCGATTCAGATAAACGTGTGCTTGCCTGGTTCCCTGAGCTACCCATTACGCACAGGAACCAGGCTAGCTCATGCGCAGGCTGAATTTTCCCCATAGCATCCGGTTTATCCTCGCTTATATATTTTCTGCGAGGACCTCAGGGTCCACGCAGAAAAACTAATGTCAAAGTTTACTACCAATCTGTCGTGGTATGAAAATGTATGAAATTAAAACATGCTAGGTTATGCATATTTATTAGCATAATTTGAATTAAAGTTGTCAGATTCAAAGTATCTGCCCGATGGTTAACTCGCCCTACACTTTTCGCCAGTTAGTCAGCCCGTTTCTTGGCACCTCGTTCTGAAAAGTTCAATATTAAAATAGCATTAATTGTTCCATTTAAGTTATTAACTTTTTCTATCAATTGAAGTCCGAACCAAGGTATTTGCTCGCGATGCATGATAAACTTTTGTTAATTAGGCAATCCGCGTTCTTGGTTACTTCGTTCTAGAAAGTTCTATCCCGCTCTCTCACCAGAGTTCGTGCTTCACAAGCGAATGAGTATCAACACTAAAATCATCCACTGAAGAAACGAATCGACTCATTTTATTCATTCAACCTATGTCAAATCTTAACTTCTATGTATTTTCTAAATAGGCTCACATTAAATGTATTCACTCTTTAATTACGTATTTATTCAAAATTATTTCATTACAAGTATATATTTTGATCGAAACTACGCCTGACGTGGATCCGCCAAAGCGTGTCCACCACCTTACTCTCATTTTTGTTTATCGAAATTGAAAGTAGGTTTATGATTGATTTCACAATTATAACTTATCAGTTAAAATTCAATTATACCTTACGGACATAATCTCACATGTGTTGAAATACCATAGGTTTATTTAAGCAGTTGCTATAGTTTTTTAGTTTATTTGTAAAATGCCTTAATTTATAAGTACAGATTTTGACAAATCTTAACTTATATGTATAATCTATGTAAGTTCCTGATAAATATTTTCACTGTTTACGTAATCGTTCAATATTACATGTATTTCATTGCAAGGATGTACATGTATTTTAATGCGAACTCCCATAAACTTTGATCTGCTAAAGCGTGTCCGCCACCTTACTCTCAGTTTTGCTATTTCGAGCTGGTTTATCAAAAATGAAAGTAGGTTTTTAATTAATTTTACAATAACTTATCAGGTAAAATTCAATTATAGCTTACGGACACCATATAACACTTACTGAAATACATGTACCAAAGGTGTAAGCAGTTACTCTGGTGCAGGCATTTTTTAGTTTATAGGCAAAAAGTCTTAATCTACGATTATAGATTTTTATGGATAATTGATGGAGTGATTCCGAGGAAGATCTAAATATGAATAGAAGCTACTATATTTTGAGTTTCATTTTGGTTTTGTAGGTACGCGCATATGTAGCAAACATTGCAGAGGCCCTGCTAACGCGAAATATGTTTATTTTCTTCAATATCATACCTGCATGAAACTTGAGTAAAAGCATTTAAGAATAGCTAATAGACTGGTTCTTCGTTTGACACAATACACTGTACAACACAACACATTGTTTATAATAAATTGGAATGGCCATTTATAAAATTTAAAAGACAAATTGAAAAATATTGCATAAATGTTCGGAAAATATGTTATTGATGATTGATTTCCCAGATCTCGGAAAAATCTACCTGATTTCCTTTGGGTGATGCCCTCGGGAAATATGATTGCTCTTATAATATGAGACCAACAACATTAATCTCTGCTTCCTGAACTAAATGTAAGTCTAAGGGAAAGTGTGGTTAGAGGGAAAGAGTGTTAAATCTCGCAAAATTTTACAAAACGAGCCAATGTTATCCAAAATTAGTTCTACTTTGCTTTTCAGAAATAGGACGCTTCACTTTTTAAAGCTCAAGTCGGAACACCCTTGGCTTGATATGCAGATAGAGTTATCATTCTTGGAATAAAATAAACTTAGTGTTTCATGTATTTCATCTCTCGTGTATATACTGTCAAAGTATAATTGCCTATATGTATTAAATTTCTTCTATTATCTCCATTGGCAATATGAATCGATAAATATTTCTTAAGTGCAAAACCAAATCAAGTCTTTGTCATGTTTTGGAAACATTATATTTATGACATTTTAACATTATTGAATGAGAACATGAAATCATAAAAAATGCTTTTTTTCTCTTGATACGCAACAAAATAGTTGATACTATACATTACTTGCAGATCATGTTTCTACATTAGGCCCTAATTCAATTGTATATCGTAGATTGCAGCAGATGGCGGACCCAATAAAAGTGTCATAAGGAGTGTGTGTCATTTGAAACCATAATAAAAAATTTGAAAATGATGAGGGCTCTGATATACTCTGCTTATTAATAATTTTCCTTTCACGAACGATGCACATCTGCAAAAATTTGCTAAAAGCATATTCATGTCCCCTTGATTTAAATCGACACTCGATGGCGAAATTACTATAGACACTAGTCTTGGTTTACTTGTTTCATTGTTTCGTAACTTTGGTGAATTGTGAAATATGATATAATTCTGTCGCAGACTAGATTAGTATGTTTCTAGTAACGAGGTCCCTATGTGCGTGAATGTTCTGTAAATGGCGTATACATTCAGACATCATAATGTTTATAACCAGTACACCTATACAATACATGTATGACCACAAAGCGTATACTAGCATCCTTGAATGTTTGTCTCGACCATTTCCGATACCAGAAAATATTTATTTTTCCAGACAAGAAATAATCGATCTTTTTCCCCCTTGTTTTAAAACAGTTTTTAGAGACTTTATCAAAGCAGAAGTTTGCTTTGTAGGTCCAATGTGTGATAAGAGATTTTTTTAATATTAGTCACGGATTGAAAACATCATTAGCAAAATTAATAGAAATTGCTCTTTTTTACTCACGGAATTAATATCGATGAACAATTTTTATTTCGATTGTCAGCACTTTTTGAAAAAAAAAAACGTCCTCCAAACCTTTTTAAAATGACACAAATAAACTCACAATAAAATTGTTTCGGGTTTTTTCTCTTGGTTTGATTGGTTAATTATGTAAAACGATGGACAAATTTTCTTCGAGAAACAATTTCAAAAAAAATCGTGTTCGTCGGAATAATGAAACCTAATCAAGAAACATTTACACTGATATAAAAAAAAACTCAGGCAGAATCTAAAAATGAATCACTAGTATCGTCAACCGCTGGGAGACGTGAAATAGCTTCCGGGACTTGGTCAGAGTGCTTTATGTTAACAAAAACGATCCATATTTCACGTAGAAATGGAACTGACACATTGTTACACTCTGTCAACCTCATCTCACTTACTCTTTTGTTTCCAGTTCTATACAACTAGTTGAACAAGAGGCGGCATGATAACCATCGGCGAAGCGAAACAATCTGACCCAATCGTCTTAACTTAATGTAATAATTGTGTACATTGATTCGTTGTGGCAATACTTATTTCTCCTCCTCGTTTATGTAATATCTAATTGAGTTTCCTGTTAAAGAATGTGTGTGTTTTACTGAAAGAAGGGGCACGATCTCCAATAAATTCCGCAACTATTTTTTTGAAGTGTAATTGGCAAAGGGAGAAAGAGAGAACGAGAGAGAGAGAAAGAAGGAGAGAGGGGCCTACAGAAAACAAACACTACTGGCTGCTTAGGTCGGGAAGATGCAATCGATAGATCGATTTCACAAGCTCCAACCTGGAACCTGCATACTATAGTTGGAGCATTTCCCAATTTCCCGCGTATTCTTCTTCGTTAAAACCGGTGTATGTAGTGAAATTGGACATTGCTACTGTCGGCAAGTTGTATATATATATATAAAAGTTCAAGACCATCAAAAAAAGAGGGGCTTTTTGATGCGAAATTCGGCGGAACTTATCATAAGAGAAATAGAACCATCGAAGAACCGATAATCATCTGGTTGAAGTTTGGAAGTTTTGTGATCTAGATGTGATATCAATGAGGGAGTTTAGATGTTTTCCGATTGCTACCTACAGGGATTGATACTCGGACCAGCGGGGATTGCTCATCTGTTTAATTTGTCCGTGTTGTTGTAAGAAAAAAAAGAAGAAATGTTTCTTGGACGGTAGTTTCTCAGAATCTCAAAAAGATCTATTTTTACATACATTTTTAATGGATTTATAACTGATCGTTAAAATGGGGTGCCGACTATCAAAAACTGAAAAAGAAGAGGAAACGAAGGATTTTGACAAATTGGAGGAAAAAACCTCAGTGCCTCAAGTTGATCCAAGACTACCGATTGATGCAAGGGAGGCCTTCAAGTTGAAGCAATCATGGAAAGGCATTAAACGGAAAATAGAAGAGACAGGTGTGGAAATGTTTATAAGGTACGGAATAAACTCATCTGTAAAATAGTCTTATCTTTCCAGAAAGTTAAGAAATGCATTAACGTGCAAGAGCTTTATATAAAGAATGAATTGTTTCTTTCAAAAACACCCATACTGATAGACAAAAAAGTTCGGAGCCCTTGTGTAGCGGATTTTAATGTTATTTGTACCCCCTTGATATAATAGCAAAACTGACAACTTTTTGAAATTGATTGTAATTAGAAACATATGTTCACTGTGGAACGGAAACTGAAATAAACTTGCTGTTCGCGTGCCCGAAACCTACATGATTGTAGCAAACCTGGCTGGAAGTCTGCCTCTTCGGTAATTAAAGGAAGTACTACACACAAAACGTGTCAAATTCGCTATCATCAAAATCGAACTGCAGATTCGCTAATGGGAATTCGTTGATTCTTATTCCTGTTACATGAGGCATTTTTGAGATAATCAGACATAGATAGTACAGTATGCATGTATTTGAAAGACGATGAACTAGGAGAGGGGAGGGGGGGGGGGGGTATAAAAAAAAAAGCAACGAATGCTGGTAAGTCGAGCCAGGGTCACGTGCGCATAAGATAAATACGAAATATAGCTAATAGATTATCTGTATTGAATTCTTTTGTAGTGTTCATAGACTACCATATTGTGAGTTTTGAATTTACTGGGTGGTTGGAATACAGCATGTAATTAGAACTATAATAAGCTTTGTTTTACGCCAAAAAATTCAGCATTTAATTTCAACTAGCCAAAGAGACATTTGTTACATTAGTACTAGATACTTGACAAACTGATAGAAATTCACAGCTATTCTCGAAGAACTAAACCAGGCTTTGCCCGTTGCTATTAAGTTTAATTGTGTACTAAAGTTCCTTTGTTATTACCTGAAAGGACGTTCAATATGAGCAAACTGTGTCGAGAAAAAATCGTTTTCGTGCATTGATTTGAAACTACTCAGAAATACCCGATATTTATTTGCTCTTGAATTTATGATCACTTAATAGCGAGTGTGAACATGATGGGCAAAGCAAATTGTTACTGAATTTTGGGAGTTATATCATATTCATTGTTTCTGGAATGACTAGCATTTACTTAATTGTTCACTTGTCAAACAATTTGACATAACCTTTCCAACCGGACACACCAAACTGTTTGGCTATGGTCAATGTAAATGACCTTGAACTATTGACCGCTTTGTAAAAGAGTATAAAGTACTAACTTTTATGACTGGAGATTTCAGAGATGGTCGATAAATTAAGAATCTTACACAATCAATTCACAGTTTAATGTAGATATCATATTTTTTTAAAGAAAAAAATCCTTTAATTAGGATCCGCAATCACATTTAAAAAGCAAACAAAACTAAAGCGAAACTCGATCCATTGTAAATGACGTAACCGGTTGCCAGACCCTATTACAACTTATTACATAATTAAATGGTATTACTGATGATAAAAATCAAAAGACAGATTACGCAAGTCGTATTAACCTTTTTTTTTTAATTATGCAACATACCAGAATTTGCACAAAAAAGAGACTGAGCTTCATGTACATGCATCAGTAACAGAACTACGTTATTTCTATGTCTTCGGAGAATAATTGACCTTTAACAGAATTTTTTTTTAAATTTCAGTTATAACTGTGGCGTATTTTGTAAACCACACTTCCAAATTGCGCAACTAAGAATGTTCTTGATGAATTTACTTTTGCACCGTTTCATGAAAATTGACTGAGTTGTTAAAATTTAAACTAAAGCTGTTTATACGTGTTTACATTATAGTTTATAAAAATCTCTTAAACTCTTCTGTCATGAATTTGCTTTGCTACTTGAAATCATCAATCTGTTAAAAAAAAGTGCTATGTCAGGAGGAACAGCTGGGACAAACATAAACATCAACATCATTCAATGTTTGCTTTATACACACGACATGCGCATACAACAACAAATTGTCAATAAAGATGGAGTAATCTGACTTGAATACAAAAGCTTTATTCATCGAAGTCATTAGCATGGCGCGACTTCTTTCATTGATATCTTCTTGATATTCATCTATTTGGTCCAACATGTGCCAAGAAAAAGGGGGTTTTCTTTTTCTAAAGGGATTGAGTCGTTGACGAAAACAAAGAGGGACAGAATATTCACCGAATTCTGTCGAGTAGCCATTATATCATTAAGGTCTTGTCACGGACAGAGTTCCCCAGTGAATAAATCTCTCCAATTTCTTATTTTATAACCGGGCTCATCTCCGAACGTCAATATGCTGAGGACCTGACCAAGTTTGGGCTAATTTACAGATACTGCGAAGAACGCCTGGTTTTCGTCGTAAATTAGTATTGAATCCGGAGGATTATTTTATGGAGCGCTCCCCTTATGAATCTGATTTCGTCGATACATTAATTGGTCCACAATAATCAACAGCAAAGATCGTAAAATATGATGGGAAAACAGAAAATCCGATTAAATTATAGCTTAGATGGGAGATATCGACAGCTGTTGAAATAACTATAGTTCATGACAATACAAGCTTTGAATAATTTTTCAAGTTTGTAATGAAAAGCACTGAAAAGATCTAAGCAACCGTTTACGGTGTTACCTATGCAGCTGTTAAGTATAAGTACATGCATTTTCTTTTGTACGTCTTTTATATAAAAAAAAAATATATTCATAAAGCTACTGACAAAGCCGAATGGCGATCTAACCAGACTGAATCAGTTTGCCGGCTTATGAAAATACACACCCTTGATATTTTCAAAAATGCCTTCAATATCCAGTTTATAACGTAAAAACGTCTAATACTCAAACACCTATACTAGTAATTGTACCTTTGTAACCCTATGAAACCCTAAAGAATGCGTTTTACTGTCTACATATTCGGGCTTTGTCTGAATCGACCTTCATTTATCAGTAAAAAGTAAGAAACTGTGCGTTTATTTTGATAATCGAAATTGTCGATCTGTTCGTGGCAAAGAAGAAACAGCCTATTTTTTTCATATACGAAAGGTTCCACGGTACACCTCGACCGATTGATGTAAGCGACGGAATCAGTCGAGTTTTCTCGAATGAAAGGCGGCTAACTATTGTCAGTCCATGGGACCCATTCAGTTCGTAATCTCGGTATAGCTAAAGTATAGATGGATCGCGAAATAATACATATATCAAGCTTCAAATGTATTTAAGATTAGAAACCGTTTGACTATATAAAAACTATCACTCTTTGCAAAAATATGCATAACCCATGCCATTAACATATTTTGTCTGCAATGCTGGCTGTCTCCATACCTTTATGAACCACCAAAGAAAGCCTTTTTTATTGATCAGAGACGTTTTAACAAAAGCTTGCAATTTTGGTGGGATGTACATATGTAATTACTAGTTTCCTCATCACAACAAAAAATGTAAAAATATAGTAATCTTCGTTCTGAAGTTCATAATTTATATAGTAAAAGCTCATCAATATTCATAGACTGTCAAAATCGAAAAGTTTTTTTTTTCAAACGTGTGAAAAGTCCAAGCTTTTGTTAAACTGGTTCTTAACTAAGAGGTGTGTATTTTTATATATATATTTAACATACATGAAATCATTTTAGGTTCTGTTTTATTCATAAACTCCATTTTATCCTAGGCTTCAGGCTTGAATCTGCGATATAGTAATGACAGTATGTTATTGAAACTAAATGATTTGCGCATCAAGTTATCTACTAAGCATCTCATGTGTGAGAGACGTCCTTTGAAAAAATAAACCAGGGAGTAATGTTTGCACAAGTTCTCAAATACGTGTACATACTATGCATCCTGCAAATGAAAAATATGTTCCGACCCCCCGCCCCCTTTCCAAAAATAAAAAAAAAGCGATCAGCTGTTCTTGTGCAGTTATAAAAAACAGTTCCGGAAGTTGCAAAATCGCACTACTTCTGTCTAAAAGCATCTAACCACAAGACAAAGGCAAGCAACGACCTTTTACAGAAAAGTTCTCCTCTGACGTCAGATAATAGCACAACGGAGTAACAAAATTTACAGCGTCTCGCTATCCATTATTGGACTACGATCATCTGAAATTGGGCTTTGCATGGCCAAAGTTAACCCCCCAAAAAGATCTAAACAACTAATTAATGGGTTATCTTGACGCAAATGGGATCACTGTCTAAACAAAGGAATGCCTAATCCAAGAAATGATATTCTCTAGGGGATCGTAAGTGAATTCGAATCTCTTTAAGTGCTACGAGATGTTAGTCATATGTAAAAGAAACTACCATAAATGTGTGGTCTCCAGACACAAGAACAGACTTTTAAAGAAGTAGGAACGCTACATATATGTTCTGTTCCTCAGTGACTAAATTAGGGGATGGACAATGGTTATCAATATGGTCTAGACACCAATTATGATGTCTTGCATACAACTAAATATAAACTGGTTTATTTTGAAATGTATTGAAAATATGATGAATATGGCCATGTGAAACACGAGAACATGCGCAAGAACCATGATAATCGAAAAAAAAAAACCACGTTCAAAACCCTGTAAAACAGCCTTGTTAGTCACGTAATTGAGAAAATTTCAAAGGACGTGTTATTTATAATATCCAAGTATTTGAAAACAAATCGAAACGTGGTTAAAGAGTCATTTTAATTTTACTACGGTCGATTTCAATGAGATGAAATTTAAAATCTTTACGGTTTGAAATATTGGTTGGAAAAACAGGAGAAAAGACTTGGATAGCTAAATGGCCATAGTCAACGTGTTTCATTATTGATTCAAATTAATAAAACTTAACAATATATTGAATAACGACGCAATTTTTATAGTCATGGCTATCGATCGACCGTGTACAAAAATTAATTCAAATCGTGAACCAAGAAATTATACTATTCAGGGCATCTCACATTCTGAATGAAAATTGCTCTTTATGATTTTTAAAGTAACGTTCATTCGGTTTGTTTTAAAAAATGAATGGATTTCACACCTCTTCTTGATTATTCCAAAACACGATTCTCTTAATTATTTAGAATGGGAGAGTTTGTGTTACGAGTGTCATGTAACAAATTGAATGAAAAACGTCGAATGTGATATGCTTTGGGAGAAGTCAGAGCGGTGCGCAGGAATGAATAACTCGCTGAATTGATACTATTGGATAGCTCTCGTATTTGAATAAGACAAGATTATTCGAACTGAAGAACCTATAGGGATTTCTGGGAGTTGAAAAAATAATCATCATGAGAATCATTTAGAACATCGCTGCATACGCTGGAGAGCTATCCAAATACTTAGGTCCGTTGCGAGCATATGATCATCAGACCCATAAAAGATGTTTCAATCTTTGGTTCATCTTACTACTTAATTAACTCATCCACCCACAATGCATGTCTGCTGCTACACGGTACCGCATACGCGCTGCCTATCAAATAACCTATCTTAGAATGCCTAAATTTGCAAAATTTAAGAAAACAGTCGTGTAGATTTGACTTGGATAGCTAAATGACCATAGTCATTGTGTTTAATTATTGATTCAAATTAATAAAAATCAACAACATTTTGAATAACAGCGCATTAGTTTAGTCGTGGCCATAGACCGTCAACAAAAATTAATACAAATCGTGAACCAAGAACTTATACTATTCAGGGCATCTGATGTTGCGGGTTTTATCATGTTTTTAGGCACTATTTCGACAAAACCAAAATACATTCAATACAATATGTCTTTAATATATTTACAAGTGGACAGAGATCTACATGTACATGTGGGTGATATGAACGGTGGCAGTTTAATGCATTCTACACGGAAATTGCACAATACATTCTAGTGAATAACGTGTATTCGTTAAAACATATTTAAATACATGTAGTTTATAATATAGACTTAACTCGTAAAGAATGTAATGAAAATGATGATTTTTGCAGTAACACAACTTACAGTATTTTGAAGTATATTATTTACTTGTAAGCATTATTTACTTCATGATATTGTGCATACCGCTGAGTAAGCTAGAACTCAACAATGTTCAAGGTTTCCTCGGTACTCGACCGTGTGTGTCCAGCTCTGTGGGATTTCTCTAAATTGGACCACCACGCAGTTTCCGGGATTCAGAGCACTTAACAGCTTGGCAATCATACGAATCGGTGGCAAATCGTTTCAAAGTTGTGCAAAGATACGCAATCTGTTCTTGTGTAATTTAATATCCCAGGGAGTTAACAGGACCAGTATTTTTAATTAATTTCAGCGATTTGACATTACTTCATTATTGATAATCATATTCATGAAGATAATGGACCTCGGACATGTTTATTAGAACTATAACACCCGCAAACAAAGAGAGTTCGAATTTCACTGACTTAAGTATTAATTTTAAATAATTGTCGCCTGCTTGGATTCATAAGAAGTAAGATGAAACCCATATCCTTAAAAAAAAAGATAATGGTCGTTTTTGGAGTAGAACAAATCATAAGAGATGCACAAATCATAATGCCGTAGTCCAAGTCACAACATAATATTACACGCAAACAATAAAGAACATGTGGTGTGTCGTGACAAGAACAGTATAAAACTCTTGAGTAAATGACAACCAACTAAAAAATAACGAACAATATGTATTTATATATAAAAAAAAACATTACAAACTATCACACTTTGGTATTTTGTGAATTGAAATGACTGGTAAGATTATTATCCATCAAAGTTTGGGCCATTGGAAGGAAAAGTGTGCTATATAAGCAAAGATATGTATTTGTAGTCACTGAGTTCATCTTTTGCTAGGTTTTATCATTCTATGCACATTATTATATCAATTATTAATAGTTAATTTTGTTAACATTACACAATTTCCGTAATTTTAAGTAGTTTGACAGCATCATACACGTAACATTTTCTTTAATATTTTAAATCTATATTTATAATTTTAAAATGACGAGCACTTAATACACTAAATGTTATCGATGCTATGTCTCCAAATTCGAGTTTGATTAATATTACAACATGTAAATATTAAATTCGTAATTGTGATTTTACGGAAACATTGAGTTGAGTACGTAATATCATGTTATATAATATTCAGTAATGTGTTACTTTAAAAAAAAATAAAATGCTTTCTTTGGTGATTCATGCGCAGCGGGTTATGTACATTTTTTTCTGCAATGATCGCTACCTTCATAACCCGAAAAATCATCAAAGAAAGCACGTTATTGTTTATATTTACATCTTTCTTTTAACAAATTCATTAATTGACTGTAAAAAGTAAGCTAAATTTACCAAATTACTGTTAAGTTCGTTTGGTAAAAGAAACAGCCAAATTCCAATGGAATTTGAGTCTGCTGACATCATGATTATTTCGTGCAATCCGTGATTTTTCTTAGATCGCTGTAGGTTTCAACTAATCGATGAACGGGGTGTGTACAATTCAGTCCTGTCTGTTTCTATAGAGCTATGAATCAATTTTTCTGTAAGAAATAGAGGGAATCATACTCGGTAGATGTAAATATAATGTTATGTTACAAATAAAGTCACGCTGGTGGAAAAGAGCAACATATAATATATCTTGTTTCGTTTATTGTATTTGTATCGAAAGATAGAGCTGATGATTGTACGTCAAGCAAATTGCATAAGTTATAGCTCCTTTATACGGAAAACAATTATGGATAAATATTTATCATTAAAATTTGGTGTTTTCGATTTTATGTTCTCGCGATTTGATGCAAAACAGTTGAATCGCAGAATTAAGTACATGTACTAGCGTAAAACAATACATCTACAGAATTTGTTTTCTCTTTGTCATCTGTCATCTTTTTACTCGGTACTTGTAGGTAAATCTCGTCACAAAATAATGATAAACTATTAATAACAGTGTTTATGAGAAGTTTAAACAAAAATGATAAATTGATTATTCAATCTGATTTTGGCGTTTGGCAAGGTCAATGCTTCCCTCTAGTCTTCTTAGAATCAATATAATAAACGAAAAATATTACAAGATTTGTCATTTTATGGACTTATTGAGGCAAATTTTATACTTCAGTTTAAACTGTTATATTCCCAAAGGCTATGATCCATAATGTGCATTTAAACAAAGTGAGAATGTTTATTTAAAGGACTTGTCCAAACAAAGGTGTTTGCTAGTGTAAACAGATATTGCTCTATGCCTATTGATTATTTTTATTGTGAATTATGTTTTAAATTTGCCATTTACAGAGGAATGTGAAATATCACGCCGACTCAGCAAACTTTGTTGAATGTATAAAATATTGACCAGCTATTTTTTTGTACCATTATCTGAATACTCAGACATTTAAAGACAACATTACTGGGTAAAATTCGCAATTTTCTGACTCTGTTGCAAAAAAAAAGATTATTATTATTACAGGACCATTTGTAATACCAGGTTCTTAGTTACGTATCTTAATCAAATTCGCTGAGACAGAACTACTAGATTTTTATCGTTAACGGTTATAGATCTTCGGGGCAATATTGCCACAATGAAATAAAAGCTTGCATTCGTTCGCAGCAGCATCTAAGGTTAGAGCTATCGGACTCTTAGTCTTATTGAAGAACATTTATTTAAATCAAAGACGCCAAAATAGAACCTCATCAATGTAATGAAAATTACATTTTATTTTTTTTTTCCTATTTTTTTATTTGACAGACTCTTCAAGACCAACGCCAACCTTAAGTACATATTTGCACACTTCAGTAAGCTTGAAACGGAGGACGACATGAGAGAGAATGAGGCCTTAGAACATCACGCTACGTTCGTAATGACAACATTAGATGAAGCTATTTCCAACATTGACAACTATAACTACGTCATTGACCACCTCCACCGCACGGGGGCCACACATCAGCGTTTTATCGACTTTAGTTCGGAAAATTTTGGGGTAAGTGCTCGATGAGGAACAATGGTCCCACAGGGAGTTGAATTTTTTTTTTTTACCCGATGATGTATATTATATGTACAATGTTCCAGACGTTTATTTAAAGTTGTTTTTTTTTTCTCTCTGATCGCATTTATTAACGGCTTCCTCGTAGCGTAGAGGGAATGTTCTGTCGATTTTTTCGAAGCACGCTTACAAGTCATTTCCAGTCGGTGATTCAAAGAATGGAAATAAACATACCTATTATGGCTTCATATTTTTTGCTGATTGTGTGGCGAAATAAAGATTATCTATTTGGAAAATAAATTATTTGGTATACTTAGCCTCTCGTGGTACGTATTTTTTCGTAGTACCATGCCCAAATCCCAAATCTTACAAAGACCTTTGTGAAAGCAGAATCAATTAAAAAAAACTCCTTTCCTGATTTGTAATTAATTCGTCAAGAGAAAACGAGGCAGATCCTTTGCAGAACTAAAGCTCAGCATAAACCAGCGTATGACTAACAGTAAAGTCACGAAAACTTAGTTTCAAACCTTAAGGCAATACACTCCTTCCTATAACCCCCCCCCCCCCCTTTGTTTTTATCGCTCTTAAAATTCGCATAATAATGAATAACTCAAATCTACTAAATAAATATTTCAACAGTATACTAACAGACGCTATTGTAAAATTTTTTTTCTATCCATAGATCGAGTTTTGATCGGTTTTATGCTCGCTGTCTTTCCTTCGTTTCATGAAAATTTAACATGCCTTCCTGTTCTTCCTTAATTTGAATCAATTGATTATTTTTTTTTTCAATTATCGTGGAACAATAATGCAAGAATGTTACAAGCACGATCTACATACAAGGATTACTGCATTTCCGATATTTTAGGCTGTGAAATTCTTATGTGTGTTGTATTTCACAATTTTTTTGTGTTTGTTGTAATACTGTATCGGTGTTGCATCAGTGACCTTTAAGATAGACATTTTAGAATGATGTTAGCTAATGAACTATCTAGTGATTTTTTTTCCTCATGAAGCTGATGTCTCCGAAGGATGAATTTGCCATCATCATCTATGTGGGAAAAAAACTGCGATAAACTTGTTTTTAAACTTACCATTCCCCGAATAAAAAATCTTAGTTAACGGTATTGTGCAATAGCAAATCTTCAGAGGATAATGTCTATACATCAAAAGTCAACATTTCCAATTATTCTTCAATTTTATCCAATTCCTTAAATTCGATGTATAATAAGACTTGACGCTAAAGCTACAATGAAGCCATTTATACCCAGGAAAAAGTTCCCGTTTTTTTTCCTCTCAACGAGTATCACTTCACGCTTTCAGCACATCCTGTAGGAATGGGTGGATTATGGATGCCTAAGAAATTCAATTTGTATACAGAACGTATTCTATAAAACCTATTTAAGAACACAAATGTAGGGTTTTCATAAGCTTTGCAGCACTTAAGTTAGTAGAGTCTGCCACAGAATTCTATACCACATCTCTAGGTTTTATTGGGACCAAAGCTTAATATGTCATTGATCAGAATTTTTTTTACTCTACCAAGTTAGCGAACGATGCTGGAGATGTAATTCCTGACTGTGGAAAGCCTAATTATTACATTATTGGTTTTTATTGATTATCTTACTCAATGGTCCCCAAATGAAGTTCTTTTAAAAAAATAATTCTATAAAATAATTCTATTCCAAACGCAAGGCTCTATTTTGCAGAAGTCGTTGGTGAAAATTCTGAAGACGAGAGCAAGGCACTAATTGTAGATAAAAAAAGGAGAAAATCCAACGCAGCACTATAAGACCTTGCATGTTTATACTGATTACTGGCTGTAATGCTGTCATCCTCCGCACCCACTATACATGGATACGTTAAAATTGTCAGCTTTGGGGTTAAAAACAAAACAAGTGATTGTTTTGTGGAGAAATGTTTGACATAAGAGGGAGTAAAACACGTTCCTTGTTATTCTGTTGGTCCCACAGGTGCTTGAGGAAAGAGCACACCCCCCCCACCCTCCTCAAAGGTTTTGATTCCAGGGGCAGTTGATTCTCCCTTTGATAGAAATTCGTTTTTAATCATGTATACCCAACATGTCCCTTCCAAAATATCTTAAAATCAATAAGGGAAAATTGAATTACATGTATGTGAAAACACCCATAACCAGCATATAAAAAGACATGCAATTCATGTAGCCCGTGAGTTTACATTGGAGAGGGGGGTCTTGTTCTCAAGCACCTATATGATTGGTCTTTTAGATACCGAAGTTCCATCCATTTTCGGAGGTATTGTTCTTTAAGAGATATTTAAAATTACATGTCCATCCAAAAAAAAATATATTTGATGAAAGTTTTTATTAAAAGGATCGTTGATCTAGAATTTGCGCATCATTTCAACTAATTTTTATTAATCCACATAAATTGGTAATTTGAGAATAAGGTAACTTAAGATGTAGTCAGATTCACGATAGACATAACATTAACGGGATTGTTCTTTGGTAGCTTGGCCACCCAAGGATTTACATAATTATACGATCTGCTTGTAATCCCTTACCAGGGAAGATAGTTCTTTGGACTCTTGGTACATAACACTGTGGCAGCATGTTTGAAATGCGCCATGTAGAACAAATGAGGGCCAGTCAAAAAGGAATATTATTGTAACACTTTTTTGTGTTTACGCAGGACTTATATAAATGAATACTACATGTATATAGATGATCGATCAGTTATAGTTGCCATTCCATTACCATTACCCACAACTTTGGCGCGAATTATGTTACAAAGGCGTGTGTGTCCATCCGCAAGGATTTCCGATCAAAGAGTATCAAGTTATTGACATTTATTTTACTGTTTCCGCCAAGACGTTCCCCGATTAATTTGGCCATGGGTCAAATCCACTTAGCATTAACGTTCCATCAAGAATGATCCTTTATCAATACTTATTTATGGACAAAAGCAGAAATCTAACACAATAACAAGAGTAATTGTTACACAACAAACGAACAAGCGCGAACACTCTTTGATCATCAAGTACATACATGTATTTCTTGTCAATTTTATATTCGAAATTTACAATGATGGAACCATTTTAACATGGCCTTGGCTTTCAGCAGGACGTAACTATCCATTTCTTGCGTCAAAGAGGCTAAAAATGACGCTGATTTCAAGTAAAATATAACCAATTGCGTAGTTTTAGCTCAAAAACCGGACAAATCTTGTTGATTTCAAAGAACAATGGCTGAGTGGCCAACAATAAAATAGGCAGGCCTACGTCACAATGCTGTTTGACACCAACTACCCAAAGTCCAAGCTCATGTTTAAATGGTTCTATGTAGGAATGGCGCTATGCAAAGGAATCTGGGAAACCAGGGCTGACACGGAAGAGGGCGCGAAAGTATTTTAAGTTATACTTGTAACATATTAATTTTATCATTCATGTTTTGCATACATCGCGTTCACAACTTGTTTAGTTTGACAGTGTTTCGTGTGATTAGAATTCATTAGCAAAGACAGTACACTAGGACCAATTTTAACAACAGCTTGGACTTTGGGTAGTTGTGCCAAACGACAATGTGACGTAGGCCTATATATTTTATCGTAGGCCACTCAGCTATGGCTGATTTCTTGAAATGAACAAGATTGTCTGGTTTTGAGCTATCAGTGTATATTTCGCTTAAAACAAGCGGCAGCTTCATCTTTAACTTGTTTTGACAGAAGAAATAGACAGTTACGTCCTACTGAAAGTCCAAGGCCTTGTTAGAAATGTTCTGTTTCCCTAGCGAATGGATAAGACTATGACTGTCGACCTGATTCCAGTAAGCTTAAATTTGCAAAAATTTAAAAAGTACATGTACATGCATGTACTGAACGAAATTAAATGCGAACTCAGTAAAGCGTATTATTATACTTTCATGATGAATACTGAAATCTGATTAGTTTAGACACAGTTTATGATTATTTTAATCCGTTCTATTACCCTCAGCGTAAGCAACACACTTAGCAACGGGTAACACAACGAATTATTACATGCGCGTACGGTTCGCCTTAGAAATCACGTCATTTCTATATAAAAGAAGTAAATTTTTCTCTAAAATTAAGAAGACATTCAGTATAATATAATAAATAGTGCCTGTTTGGGAGGGCAACAGTTGAAATTGACACCCCGAGAAAACCATTGTCAACCGATGCTGTTATCCTCAGAAACAAGCACTATTTATATAAAGTCGCAGCACTAAGATAACACTGCTCAAAAATTAAAGGGAAAATTCCCTAAAAACAAGTTTTTAAAGGAGTAGCTAGATCTCTAATTGATCAGAATTTAGTTACTTAACGAACATTAAACACCCAATAGAGTTGTAAAAATGATAGATTTATTATCACTTGAACAACACCAGCGAAAATAAAATCCGATTTGATCTCGAGGAACTACACAATTTAGCACTTCGCAGACGACAAGTTTTCATCAGAACGATAATTGCAATTCTTCAAAGATTTGAAATCGATTGAAAATAACTTTTGAAAACGTCGCTTTTCTGTTGAATTAAAAAAAAGAAAATATTGTTTGATGTTGTATATGTCACAGATTAATGGTCAATAAAACTGTAAATTGATGCGAAGCTCTCTCACGGTTATCTTTATTTGACATTGGTAAATGGATAGTCTATATTGAGCGATGAATGAGAAAAACATTACCCCTGCATAATGTTTTCCCCTCAAATAGCTGTGATGAATCTCATGAAGCATGTTAAGTAAATAATTTAAAAGAGCTGGGGCAACAGTCTTGGAGCAAGAGAGTCGATGAATCGATTTCAAAGATGGTTTATTGAGTTAGAGGACCATAACATGTTTTTTTCTTTGTAAAAGGGCTCACAAAGCAAAACTTATTCACCCGTACATCAACGTGCAGGATGATCAACAAATTTGTTTTATTAATGGTTAAAATGTCGCAAAGTAGCGCTCAATAAACAGTAATGACCTTTTTACCATGAATTTTTGAAAAGGTACAATTTGATTAAGTTTGTATGAATTTTAAGCACTGTGTTTTCATCTCTGTTTGTCAATTGAAATTTTAATTCAAACTGTTAATGATTAGGATGACTAATAGTATTGACAAAAGCTGCAGCATTACAGGTACACCAGCCCCCCCCCCACCCCCTCCAAATAGAGTTAGTTATAATATGTAAATGATGTGACCAAGCGCAAATTATTTGATTGAATCAGAGAGAGTACAAAACAGAGAAAATAAAAAGTTTGAAACACGTACATTTATTTGAATCCGCCAGTCTAATCAGAAGCATATTAATTGTGAATTAAAATTCGCTAACTAGTCTATTTAATATCTAAAAGATCGATTTCTTAATGTTTTTGGTTTATTTTCATTTCAACATAACAATCCGATAGAACATACGTGAAACAAGTCGTATCTCCTGGTTAAAGCACTGATTTGCACAGTCAATTATTTTCATTTAAATTACTTTAAAGTTAGCTTGAAACATTGGAAAGTTTTTTAATAGAATTTAGGGGCAATATATATCGACAAGCGGTGCCAATGAGCCGGAAGAAAATTTTTAGCACTTAGCACCCTGATTCAACTTTCATTTTTCACCGATTTTTTTTTTTACGTGTTACCATTAAGCCTCGCTTCATGAGGCCGGCAAGACATTGCGCTATGATTTGATTCTAATCAATTGGTAAAAATCGTTTAAAATAACAACACACAAAAGTGTACATTAACGCCACAGCCCGAAAGCCCACATTTTCGTTTAAAAAGATCATGTTGACTCCATAACTGCTTTGAAAATTTTAAATGTAATTTAAACCATACAATTAAAATAATATAAAATATTGCCCCAATAGAAATTTTTTCATCCGTTTGATCATGGAAGCTAATTGTCCTTTTCTTTAACCTCTCATTCTGGAAAAAGAGGAAAGAATTCCTGGTCTGGTCTGTTATTGATTCCTATTTAGAACTATTCTTCCCGATCGCGAAATGGTATTGGCGAGTGTCAACGCTACAACCATCATCAATTTTCTATGTTCACATATTCATTGCTCGAGTCAATTTGAAGCTACTCCTATTCATTTTCGGTCATATAAGAAAATGGGAAATAGACAAAATCTCATTAATAAATGCAATAAAGTGAGGAGCTTCGATCCTGGTCAATGAGATTAGTGTTTATAAGGGTCGATTGCTGGACACTCTCTTAAACCGATCGCGCAGTCGACCGAGGAAAGACGTGCATCTGTTTCACCGGAGTTCGTCATTTTTGGCGAGGAAAAAAAATTGTTCACGGTTCGTGAGGGAAAATTACGATCCTTATTTAATCAATTCTTCCAACGAAATGACCCCCAAAAAAAGATATTGTCTGTGAAAACGTTTGCTTCGTCGATCCTATTTTATCAATAGCCAATAACTGGACCAACAACAACGTTTTTTTCTATTTAAAAAAAAAAAATCGACCATCCATTCAAAGTTTTTTTTTTTTTAAATGAAACAATAAAACATGTAACAATATACTCATGCCTTGATTTCCAGTGGAATTTTATTCTTCAAAAGAAATTCCGATGATAAAATCACCCTTCACAATTGTGCCTCCAATCTTGGTTTTTTTTTCTTTACAAGTTGTACATTCAGTTTTATATCAAAAGGAGAGAAATGTTGTATGTACATACTTTACTTAAGTGTTCACTGTTAAAACAATACTTGACGTTTCCATGCATTGCTTAAAGCTTTCATTTTTTTATCGGAAAAAATTCATGAATTTCATTGTATAGTACAATGAAAGATTATAAAGTCTCTACAATGACGTCGTTTTACTACTTAGCCCAGTTATTTGAAATTGGCTATAAAACTTTCTGAACTATTTAGCTAAAGGAAAATTGGGAACTCGTTTGAAGTATCATTCTCCAAAGGAAACAACTTTGTTCTGTTTGATATAAAAAATATTTAGCAACCAATCAAGTAAATTATTTCAAATTATTTTAGTTGGGTTGACGTCATACGGTATTTCATTCGTTTCTGGTGTGAAAAAACGAACGCATACATCAGAGAGTACACTTTCTAATACCGATCTTTGTTAATGATTTGCATGGCCATTAAAGTTGATTCGATTTACTTTAAATGTTTAATTTGTGAAACATTTTTGCTCAAAGGGTTGGTGTCGTCGCTTTCCGCCCTTCTTGTATCAAAGTCAATTACGTATGTATATCATGCAATAGCATGCATTCAACAATAACAAAAGAAATCAATTAGTGCATCTATATAGCTTATAATGCCATATTTTCTCATTCTATTGGGGGGGGGGAGAGGCGTTGGGAAATATCTCATATATGATTTAAAAGTTCATGTCCAGCGAAATGTTACAAGGTTAAATATTGAATTATGTACTGTTAACGAAGTCAGAGATATTGTGATGTGCCTGTCATTTGAAGCATTAAAATTCTGAAAGATCAAACATTATTGATTCCCTATAGAGAGTTCAAATATGCATCACCATTGCTATTGCAACTCTAACCATCTTTATCTACCAATCTTTTCTTCTTTCTCCCTCCAGAAAATCAAAGAACCGTTTCTTGAAGCTGTGAAAATTACTCTCGGAGATCGCTACACAGATTACATGGCGAACGTCTACACTAAGACAATCGACTTCATACTCTCGGCGTTGAGTCACGGCTATCTGGACAAGAATCAGTGTTACGAACTGCAGTCCGCAAAATCACCTGTAACGAGCTCCGATCAACAGTCCACAAAATCACCTGGAAAATACGAACAACCCGATCAAGTTAACGGAGTTCCGTCGTCAGACCAAAGCTGCGTTCCAAAAATCGAAAATAGCACAAAACCGGAGTAAAAAAAAAGAATAACGAGCCCTAACACGACAAACAACGGAACTCGTGCCCGATTCTGGATGCTAATTCTTCTTTTATTGAGGAAACTCGGGTTTGCCCATGAATGCGTTGTCTAATGTAAAAACTCATCATTATCATCATTGGCATCCCCCGAAGACCTGGAATTAAGGAATATGTCTCAGTGGTATACACATAGCGATTAAGTAATTTGGTTATAATTACCATGTGTTATTTGTGGGATTAAATTGTGTATAATATAAATGTGTCATGGCGGACTTTATACATTTACGTATGCACCAAATTGTTCTTATTGTTTTCAATGCAAAGACGTCTTAAAATACATGTATAACAGTGTAAATTATTCTTTTCTTTTAACTTTTGTTTAATTGAGGTGAAATGCTGGAAAAGTGATACACTGCGGCCGTAATGTTTTAATCTAAGATTGTTTACTTTGCTGTTGGCCAAGAATTCCTGCTATTTGCCCTGTTCGCACTCAAGGATACACAAAAAAAAAATAATCTCGACCTTTATCAAAGATCAGTAGATTAAAAGGTAGACAACCTGATAGCAATTTTAACAACTATACTGCATCTCAAGGAACATTTTATTCAGGAGCAAACGTGTATCATTTGACTCGGCACCGTAGACGTTTCTAATATTGTGTAGGGGCCAAAAAACTTAATCATGGCACAAATTTAACAACAAAAATATCGCCAATTAATTTTGTTTTCTAAACCTTATTTTATACTTGGAAAATGAGAAATACAAGCAATTCATTACAATGTTGTACAATGTACATACTTATATACAATAGATGTATGCTGGTAAAAATTTTAGAATCATCGTGCTTTTTCTCTCTCGCAATAAAACTATTACGTATGAGTTTCAAATCATTAAAAAATAAACGATTTTTGTTAAATTTAATTCGTCATAAAATATTTTAATATTCAAATATACCATCAATATTATAAACATCCAAGTTAAAGACTATATCTGAAACGAGATAGAAACCGAATGCAGAGTTATTCACATTCAAAATTAATGTTACTACATGTGGCTGTTTGACTAGCAACAGAACTGTAGCCTCACGAGATATTTGTGTTGACGTGTTGTCAACCCAAATTTCCCGTTGAGCTACAGTTCTTCAAGTACTGTTTGATGAAAGACATTTGACTGTATTGTGCATTTATAAAATGTTACGTATAGGTAGGCTTTAATAAACGAACCTTGAAACAAAGACGTTGATGTTAACTCCAATCAGTTTTTTTCTCTTTAGAGACTTTAGAATTTCTTGCATGAATGTTTTCCCAAATAGATATTAAATTACTAACTAGTGTTTTAAGATTCATTGAATGGTTGAAAGAATTGAAAATAAGTTTAGAAACAAGGTATTCCCATAAGGGCAAATGGAAATTATCTACTTTTACATTTTTCAACACTTTCAAAAAGAAATTGGTGTACTTGAATCATCCCATAAAATTATTTTACTCTCGATTTACTACACACCCATATATCTACCTTTATTGAAGAGCCAGCATATAACAGGTATCTGTGAAATACATGACTGTATCTTTTAAATATACACGATAATTTTGCACAAATGATAACTTTATTTATTTCATAAAGAGTCAATAATAAGCACTCCTTTTCGGATAGATAAAGACATTTCTATTAACATGGCAATTAACATTTTCAACCAACTTGCTCGCCATAGACCAACACAGGTTGGTAATAATCGCAGTAGATGTATTGCTTTCTTCTCGTGGTTTCCAATTTTCCGAGGACTTGCTTTGCCTAGGTAACTGTAATGAAAGTAAACATCTTTCAGCCACTGTGGTACGATAACATCCGAGAAAATTGATTAATACATCTATGGTATAAAAACAAGTTGCTGTCCTTTAAAAAAGGACTACAATACGTGGACCATTTGAATGTGTTTCCAACGAAAACGTGAAAGCCTTAAGAATATCAGAGATTCCACCAACTCTAGCCCTCTTCTTTTAACCGCTAAATTTGTACGTTGTATTACGTATAAAGCCCTGACTTTTTTTCTCAGAATTTAAAGGGTTCTTACTTCTAAAATAATTATGATCTATCTATGAATGAAGTTTGCATGTATAGTATCAGGCATTCGGTGAATTCTACTATTTGCGCACACATTACGATTCGCACTACTTTGTTAGCTATGCAGTGACAGCTTTGTGTAAATTAAGAATTTCATATTTTGATGCATTTTTCTTGAGATTTAAACTTGTATACAGTGACAATTTTTCAATCATACTTAATTGCTTAAAAAATTTAATTGGGAAGAACTCTAGCCTCGCCTATTATAAAAGTAAAGTGAAGTTACATGTGTATTCGGAAAACAACAAAACATTGCAAATTATGCTATTTGATGCATGTTGTAGTTTCGGCATAACATTAACTTATTTTATAATACTGATAGTTCATATCACATGCCAATCATTTCTTTAAAAGGAATACTTTGTTTCTGCACTGTTACCGACAACTTTACAGTTACAGCGCCTTTGAACTTATGTGTATATGGCACGGAATCCCGATCCCGATTCAGATAAACGTGTGCTAGCCTGGTTCCCTGATCTACCCATTACGCACGGGAACCAGGCTAGCTCATGCGCAGGCTGCATTTTCCCCATAGCATCCGGTTTAACCTCGCTTATATATTTTCTGCGTGGACCTCAGGGTCCACGCAATTATATATTTTCTGCGTGGACCTCAGGGTCCACGCAATTAATTGGTTGTTACCGTCCCAGTGTACATTACGTCATGCAACATGACTTCTTCCGTTACAGTTACTTTAATAGCGGTCTTCATAAACAAGAGGCCCGTAGGCCTTGATGGTCACCTTGGTACCAAAGCCCTGAGATGGACCTGTAAAGGAGTCTCATGCATTATTTTGGAGTCTAAACACTTATCAGAAACTCCATTGACTATTAGCCTGCTTTTATTATTTGATGTTTGCAAGCATCAATTTATAAAGGGGTTGGATGGGGAGTAATCGGAGAAATCTTGGATTACTTGCACCATAGCTCCAGGGGCAAAAACTGTAAACTTTTGGTAGAAAGATGCATGCAGACCTTTATTGGTCAATCTTTTATAATATTCACACTAGTCTTTCATTTATAATGCACAAAGCATGCGTTAAGTTATTGCTACAAGTAAAAAAAAACAATGCACAGTAAATTAAAGAAGAATTGCTAAAAATACAACACATATTTAATTTAATGTGACCAAGTGACAATTTACCTTGTAGTTTGAAGTTAGAAATGTTAAAATAGTTTGCAGACAACGCTCAACCAACGGCAAAAGGTTACCCGAGCGACTCAAGTCACCAAATTAAAACTACATCTTTATAATAGGGCCATGTTTATTGTCAACCCCCAACCCCTTGGACAGTGAATTTCACAATTTAGATAGAGGGCTTCATAGCCATTATAATCACGCATTAAGTGTTTTCTTAAATATAAATCATTAGATTTCTAACATTTAACTCATTTTCGCTATATGGTCATAGTATCCCCACCCCCTACAGCCTGAACCCCTGATCCAGAGGCCATGAATTTTACAATTTAGGTAGAGGGCTTTTTGGACTTCATAACCATGTATTTAGTTGTTCCAAAAATTTATAAGAGTAGTGAAGATTTTCTAAGATTTAATACATTTTATCAAACAAATGTGTAGCCATTTGCCTTCGCTTTAAAGGTCTTCAAGTTTGCCTTTGACCATGGGGTTAAAAATATAACCATTTTATTAAATTAATAAAGGGGTTAAAGGACATCATAACAATGCATTTAGCATTTTTTCCCACTGGTGTGGAAGTACAGAAGAAATTTTTTTGAAAAATTTGCCTTTTTTGTAATTTGGTCTAGCCCATGCTGGGGCCTCGGGGGTTGGTAAGGTCCTGAATTTCACAATTTAGATTCCTCTTATCATAGAGATGCTTCACAACAAAAATAATAACCATTGGCCTTGTAGCTTTCAAGTAGAAGTTTAAAAAAATTTAAATTATTAAATATTGACGGATGATCATGATGGACGGTGACGGACGAAGATTAAAAAGCTTCTTAACGGGACGTTGCGGTATGGTTCTTGAACGGAAAGGTACGTATTTTTGGACGAAACATTATAATAACTGTTCGTTTTGTGAACAGTTTGGCTCGAGTTTTGCATGGAACGGTACGGTTTGTTTTTAATGATTTTTTTTTCTATTGTAACTCTATAGACACCTAACTCTTGATGCGCGCGCATAATCGAAGACAAATAATTCATTGCCTCAAGTAACGTTTATAAACACTCAATTCATGAATTAATTATTTCCGATAAATGTGAACCCTTTTAGTGAAACAATCAATGTCAAAGCATGTGTTCACCTTTTTCTTCAAAAGTGGTGTCTTAACCCGAGGTTAATCGGTTTTTCAGAAGTTATTGTCCCTGAACGTACTAGCAAACTATTATAATTGAGACACTTTTGGGCAAGTACTGAAATTTTTAACCTCATATGAAATGAAATATTACGTGTTTCACAAAAATCTACGACTAGGTGGTTCTGAACCAGTTGTAACGGAAAACAGTTGCTCGTTTTCCTTTGGTATACGGCAACCCAGGAAAGCTTGCGAGAAGTTCGGAATACGTTTGCTGTTGGTGTGACAACAGTGCATGAGATAGTTGCAAAAGTTTTGACGGCTGTAAAAAGAAATCTAATTGATGCAAGTATATTATTACAGTGTATGATTGAATTACAAACGATTTTTAAGAGCATGCAAACATTATTAATTGATGGATAAATAAATTATTGACTGTCAAAAACTTTTATTAGTCATAATTGTCAACACCAGAGAGAAATATAAATCTTATCCAGACGTCTTGTCCATTTTGCACGCAAACATTTTAAAGAAAATTGTGAAATGCCAGATCTTTTTTTAAATCTGTTCCTCGTGTTCGATTGTTGACATTCATCTATAGTTGAAGCTTAATTTTCGTAAATTTGACTGATAACTTAATACATGTACTTCAAAATTGTTAAAGTATGTGTATTGTACTTAATTTTACAGTTTTCATCATTCCCACTTGTTGCCAATTTGTAATTTTGATACAACAATACCTATGATTACCTTCGCCTCAATGTTGAAGAGTTTTGACCCACCTAAGAGCGAGAGTCGAACTCGATTCAAACTCGGGTATGAACTAGATATCAAATCGAGTATAATCGAGTTCCAGAAGAAATAGTGTATATGGTTTCAGGGTATAAAGCACATGTACTTATCTGGCTTCCGACAGGTAAATCATTTTTTCACCTGCCATTAAATGGCTTCCGTATGATTGCAATCCGTTTTAATGGACGCATATTGTAAACATGTATTATTTCATTTCCAGTTACCATTGAAGGAAGATACATACACCGTTATCAATTAACCAAAATCATACAAACTTATTTTTTTCCCCAGTCCGTTTCCTTTGGTTTTCTGTTTTTTTATTTGGTCTGACATTGATAACATTGAAGAAACGATGCAAAAGCAATGGCTTTATGAAAACGTGTATCTATTCCACAGTGATCATGGCTTAAGATCATTGCAACGAGGAGTTTGAAATATCAAACCGTTTTCAAAAAAAACTTTCTATATTACATAATGATGTCAATTGTTTTATAGCAGATAAATGTATTTTTGTCGAAATAATTTCCAATTGCGTCCAACAAACCAAACCCTTTTCATTAAACCGTCAACCCACAGCACACTTCTCTATCGTGTAATTTTGATTTATGAGCAGGCAACACACATTTGATAGTTTTGTTCCTGCATGGTTTACGAAGCCACTGGATCCCTCGACACATCTTCTGGTCTCGTTACCGCAGAACTTCCGTTCTCTTTCAATTAATCGTTAAGCATAGGAAAGAAAACCCATTTTAACGAAAGATGACAATCAAATATTGGGAGATTAATGGCCGCATTTCGCAGCTTTTATTCACTTTTCGGTCTTCGTTGTCATGATTTTCGAAATAGAAGTTTTGCCTCTGCATTCTGAATGTGATATAAGCCACATCACTGTAATAAAATCATTTATATGAATGAAAGTAAAATTTAAAATTGAATTATGTGTGCAAGTATTACGCAACCAGCCCCATTAGTCTCATATATAGAAGGACGACAGTAGGGCTTTTCCTATATTATGATGTATTTGTTCACCAGCATCTGCGTATTGTGTTGACATTGATGCAAACGCAAATCTCTTATTATATTTCAATAACAAAACAATTTTCGAGCAATTCAAGTACGCCACACATGTTCAATATACAGCACTTAGGAGAACAGCCATAAACACTCATTCTTACGCAATATATGTTATCTTTCGTATCTCTGTCAATTTTTTTTTTTTTTTTTTTTTTTTTTTTTTTGATAACGATCTTTCCCTCGTGAACAGATGGTTTTTTATTTAAGCGCTTAGAAGCCGTTAAAGTGTCATCGAAAAAATAGTTTTAAGAGACATTTTCATATTTAAAGACAGCCGGATAGCGATTATGTCGCAGGTCTCGGTTTTATCGATCTATGGAACTGAATGACCGAGAGAAACCAAATACACCAGTATAATGTAAAAACATTCGGAGTGCAAATGTCACGATTAGGTTTATACGCTTATGCTGAAGATAACTTGGTCGTTAAGTAGAATTGCTGTTGTCTGGTGCATTTTGTCTAATCCGTGTTATTCTCCGCGGTTTAATCAGGAGATATCCTTCTCCTTTAGAACAAATAAAGTGGAGGTAGCTCACCTCTTCCGCAACTTTCTTTATATCCCAATAAATTGTCAAGAGTCTGCGTCAAAAGAAATTTGTTTTGTTGTTTAGACAACATGTTGTTCTTGAGTATCTTTGCAGTAAATCTTGCATCTTGTTTATTTTAAGACGGCTTACTCTATGGATTTCCTGTTTAAAGTAGACTTTTTATCATTCAGGGTTAAGTGACTCGGAGATATGCTCGCTGAACCTGCTTTGTTGATTTTACATAATGTTGTTTACAAGATCTTTTGAAGATTTTTTTACGACTTGGATGAAGTTATGTTATAAAAAAAAAAGACAAAAAATTAAGCTTAATTCGGAACAATAACTTGAAATTTGATATCACTTAAAGGAAAATTTAGAGTTGAAAAAGTTAAATCTTTCTCTTATCCTTCTTTTATTTGTATGTATCTCTATCGATATTTCAAAACTAATAACATGCACATGATACAAATTTCAATGTCGGAATTCCAGGGATACTGTACTCTTAATGACCGAGTGTCGATTTATTTACGGTGATAACTTTTCTCGTTTTTTCTTGAATATTTTTTTATTCTCAATTTCCAAATGAGAAAGCGAAAACCTTTTAGTAGTTTTCCGAAGGTCATTGTATGAAAATGAAAGCCAAATTATGAAAACATGCAGTTGTTGAAAAATGCATTATAGAAGCATTAACGCGAGAGTTGTGATTTCCTTCACAAAAGTGTAAAGAAGCTACCGAGTAGAGCATGAATTATTAATATGAACGAGCAAAATTCAGCTAGTTTACCCACGGTCCGTACGTACATGTGTTTATGCAAGACTGTTCCGACGCTCATATTTGGTAGTCTTTGATGTCATTTACTAGTAATTATTCTCCAACTGTTTAAGAGGCATGGTCATGATTTGAGATACGAAATTTGAATTCACTTTTGTGAAAATAGAAGTAAGGTAATTTTGCTTGTTTATAAGAATAAATGTGTTTATCAGATGTTTTGGATTGTTCCGAGGAAAAGAAAGTACTTTCATGCAGAATGCAAGCAGGAGCATGTCACATCTAGCAGAACCACAAATACAAGGCTAACAAAGACCTTGAATATGAGTCTCCTGAAGAAGGGGGAGGGGGGGGGGGGGGCTGCGGAAATGTCGGACTGCTTTGTTAAAAACAGAGCAAGGCTAGGATGCATGCAAAAAATAAATCAGGAGCTCGAGGATGGGTGGTCCTCGGATTAACCATCAGATCCTCCTGTAAAAAATACTGACATACAGTTTTTTGTATATAATTATTTTAATATTCTGAGAACCAAGTAAAAAGTCATGTTTCCAGGGTTCATGTTCAGATACTACACGTACCCACAGCGTCTGGGATCAATTATATCTACATGTACAATATGTAGATAGCAAACAATGAAAGCTGTTAGCGGCCATCTTCGGAAGGATCAGGGCGTTGCATGTTTAATCTTTTTTCCTTCAAACGATTTGGACGAATATTCCTGGGATAAGGTGATAATATTCACTTTCACTCTGTATGTCAGAATTAGTAGTTTGGTAGAATGTTTATGTAGTCAATCAATTGTTGGTTTGTCTTTTCCGTCTTTTCTGAAGTTCTATTTATAACGTTATCCGCCTTTAATCTCTAGACAGATGGAGTCTTTATAGATCCTATTACCAAACATGATTATACATTGATCGCCTTATGAAGAAGATTTTTGTATAAAGATAATAGAGCAAAATCTTATACTGAAATTAAAAAAATGGATTTTTTCTTTACTAAATACTAATGTAACAATTGTTTATGACTAAAAACATCGTATTTTAAATTCTACTGTAAATCTGAAAGGCACAAATTGTTGACCATCCAGTCAAATTTAGTTCAAGGTTGGGTCAACTTTCTTAGCATATTCTGGCCAAGTTCGAGTGTACATGTTCAACAAAGTGACCACATCTTGTTAAGGTCTTCCGTTTTCCAACGGAAGACCTTATTGTTTTCGTTCGGTTTCTTTTTCCCTATTATTATTATTTTTTTTTTCTTACAAAATTTGTGCAGGCGATTTCTCATAAATGGCTGAACCGATTTTCGTGAAACTTTCAGATCTAATAGATATTAGTACGAACTTAATATACAAGTTTTAATTTTGATGATGTCATTTCCGTTCTTGAGAAAATGACGTTTTAGCGATTTTCAGAGGGTCGGCTTGTCCAGGGATCTCCTCCTAAACGGTAAAAGATATTGAGTTCAAACTTTCAGGAATTGTAGACAAGAGATTGTAGATGTGCAATTTGGCATTCATATTTGTCATTCTCAAAAGGCGTTAAAGCTCGCCTGGTCCCGAAAATTGAGACTAAAAAAACGTCGTAATTTTTCATGGTTTTCTTAGTTTATCTCTTTTCTGAAAAATATTTTGTTAACACATGTAATGCAAAAAAAGTTTATATTTACAAGACCTTTCATTTCATATCAAGAAAAAGGGGCTGGTCCCTAATATGAGGGTCCAAAGGGCTCTAAAGTCTTTCATCTGTAGCCCTTTACTGAGGGATATTTTGTGAACAGTTATAGAAGCAAATATCTTTATTTTACAGTTATGTATCCAAGCAATGTAATGCTTTTATCATGTGTTACGTAATTAGGGGTTTTTAGGGGCCAAAAGTCCAGAATTTTGAAAACCAATATCTCAGAAAGGAAAAATATTTTGAAATGCAGTATAGAAGAAAAGATGCTCAGAATGATGAATTAAATTATATGATATTTTCAAAATTTCGTTAAACAGCCCCTATAAGGAGTTAAGGGATCGGCCCCTAAAATGTTCTTTCCAATATATCTCAAGAACGGTAATGAATTTCTAAACAGTTGTTGAACAAAATGTATTGAGATTTAAATGACCTTTAATTTGATATCAAGAAAAAGGGGCTGGCCCCTAAAATTAGGGGACCAAAGGGCTCTAAAGTCTTTTATTTGTAGCCCTTGACTGGGGGATATTTTGTGAACGATTATAGAAGCAAATATGATTATCTCACAGTTATGCATCCAAGCAATGTAATGATTTTATCATGTGTTACGTAATTAGGGGTTTTTAGGGGCCAAAAGTCCAGAATTTTGATCACATATATCTCAGAAAGGAAAAATATTTTGAAATGCAGTATAGAAGAAAAGATGCTCAAAATGGTGTATCAAATCATATGCAATTTTCAAAATTTCGTTAAAATGTCCCTATAAGGAGTTCAGGGATCAGCCCTTAAAATGTTCTTTCCCATATATCTCAAGAACGGTAACGAATTTCTAAACAGTTGTTGAACATAATGTGTTGAGATTTAAATGACCTTTTATTTGATATCGAGAAAAAGATGCTGGCCCCTTAAATTAGGGGACCAAAGGGCTCTAAAGTCTTTTATCTGTAGCCCTTTACTGAGGGATATGTTGTGAACGGTTATAGAAGCAAATATGTTTATCTTACAATTATGTATCCAAGCAATGTAATGATTTTATCATGTGTTACATAATAAGGGGGTTTAAGGGGCCAAAATTATAGAATTTTGATCAATATCTCAGAAAGGAAAAATATTTTGAAATGCAGTAAAGAAGAAAAGATACTTAGAATGGTGTACTAAATAATATGCAATTTTCAAAATTTCGTTAAACGGCTCCTATAAGGAGTTAAGGGATCAGCCCCTTAAACGTTCTTTCCCATATCTCTCAGAAACGGTAAAGAATGTTTAAACAGTTGTTGAACAAAATGTGTTGAGATTTAAATGACCTTTTATTTGATATTAAAAAAGGGAATGACCCCTAGAATGAGGGAACTAAAGGGCTCTAAAAATTTCAACTGTAGCTCTTTACTGAGGGAAATTTAATGAAAGGCTATAGAAGCAAATATGTTTATCTTACAGTTCTGTATCCAAGTAATGTAATGATGTATTCATGTGTTATGGAATAAGGATCTTTTAGGGGTCATGAGTCCATAAACCAGCTATATCTCAAAAATGAAAATATTTTGAAATGCAGTGTAGAAGAAAAGATGCTCAAAATGATGTACTTTACAAAATGCAACCTTCAAAATTTGGTTCAGCGGCTCCAATAAGGAGGTAAGGGACTGACCCCTAAAACTTTTTTTTCTCAGATATCTCAAGAACGGTGACGAAGTTCTAAACACTAGTTGAACAAAGCTCTTATACCTGAAACAAAATAGTATCTGGCCCTTAGAATGTAGACCCCGTTTTTTCTATTCTAAATTATGTTTAGCTGTTAAATAGCAAAATCAAGATCGAACATGTATCTCAAATTCTAAAATCAGACGGAAGACCTCCTCGTTGCTCGCAACGAGATCGTGTCTAGTTCTCTTTCTGTCTGCGTTAATCCTTTGCGACTGTGCCATACAAATTGTAAGAGTACCGCGTGGTCAATGGATATCAGACGTACCTGTAACGCACAGATGAAGAATGCCCTCATTATAACATGAGCCAAATCAATTGCATATCTTCTTCTGGTTAACAAGGCAGAATTCAGTAATATAATGAATTTAATAGAGTATTTAACTTTAATTCGATTTTGGTCATTTGTGGCTTTATCCTTATTCCACTGATGAATGCATCTTTTATTTCTAATTGCTGGATTCGATAAATGTTAACACACACAATTGCTTAACGGTCGTTCTCCACTGTAATTTCTCTGCCAAGGAATCGAAGGTACTCAGCCCTATAAATGTACTTTTTTTAAATGAGCTTATGAAAGATTCAATTGTAACGGAGGAAAAAAAGGTTTTTCGATCACTTCAATCGCAAAGTCATTCCGTATTTATCAATTGGTGTATTCAAACGTGTCTACAAATGAATTAATTCTGATCATAAAATGAGAACCCGTTTTGTCGTAGCAGAATGACCTTTTTTAAATATCGAGTAAAGCAGAATTCAAATACCCTGGCATCACGTGCACCGAAGAGAAACCGATCAACGTGACGGAACACATTAAAGTTGCAATATCTACTAAAGGTGTGCATAAAGAGAGAAAAAATCATGAAATATTATCTCGCATTCGATTTGGATAAAAAAAGAAGCGGCGGACGAGAACGTTCAATTTTCTTATTTTCACGCAATTGCATTGTAATGGCGAGAAACAAATCTTCATTTTATAGCGTTCATCCAATTACGTAGTCAACTGACTCCCAAGAGAAACATGGGAATTGATCAGTTCACTTTGGCCAATGTTACGAACAAAATCCTCTCAAATCTTGCAGTGCTAGACATGGTAGATTTTGTGTAACGCAATTTGGATTCCTCCATTGCAAGTTTTCTTTTCGTCAAGTATGTTAATGCATACAATGATACATGTTTCAGGTGTATGCATCAAAACACTCGGATACAATCAATAGGCAATACTTTTTAAGCACAATATCGATGGCTATTACAACACTGATTATCCAAAAATGTTTTAACTGGCCAAGGGTTTACTTTGGATAGTAATGAAATCCATTGGCTAGCGAAGATGGCCCAAATGAAGCCCTATGTTAATGGTATGGAATTTTCAACATTATGTGGACACCCTATAATCTTAAACATATAATAAAAAGTCGATGTGGGCAGAATTTCTTTAACCGTTGGGTCAGGTAGTTTGGTCGGAATAACCATAATTATAATAGACAAGTGTGTGTGTGGAGGGGGTACATTTCATTGTCAATTTCATTATTTGCTTCTCTCTAGAGATTTTATCAATTAACGAAAGAAGAAAATTCATAAAAGGAAAGAAAGATTACAGGAGACATTCCTTGATTTGTACCGCTATATCTATATTTATTTTCACTCCCTTGAGTCCATATCTTTGAGAGAAATTTCAGTTTGATTGGACAAGTATTGCACACATGGAATATGTATGATATGGTTTGGCTTTTCTGTACATGTGCGTCACAATCTGGCGCGCCTCCAAAATATAAAGGCATTTATTTAATTCTGCCAATGGTTTTTTGATATCTTTTTCACTCCTTATGACAAATCTTTATTATTTTTAGAGCAAAGTAAGAAGACTTTAGGTACATGTAATACTCTATACAGTATTAATTGCAGATGAACGTGTAACCGTTACGATAAAGAGGGATGGGTGGCCGGTAAGCAGCTGTTTAGTGTCCAGTTTTAGACTATTAGACTTTATTATACCTAATCAAAGGGATTTATTTGTTTTATTACAAATTGAAAATGTGCGTCTATTTTGAACTGCCGGTCAATAAACTGCGATCTATTGGACCGCCGGTCAATAAACTGCGATCTATTGGACCGCCGGTCAATAGACTGTGATCTATTGGACCGGCAACGTATATCAGAACGCGTGAATGTTATAATGTTATATCCTTTCTCAGGGAATGTATTTTCTTTTACATACCTTTATATAGACGCTGTTTTAGTACTTGGTGAAACCAAATTCAATGTTATCAAAATGGAGTGTCAAATAATCAACAGTTTTAAAGCCTCATATAGGTAAAAGACTATTTAAAATCTAATGGGTTGAAGACTCCTCTTTCTTTGTGGAAACTAATATTAAATTGAGATCTTGTAATGCATACAACAGGTTTGGTGCATGTAAAAGATGAAAAAAAAAATCTGAGTATATTGCATAATGGCACGAAAACCATCTGCAATATGCAAATTGTATACCCGGAAAACAAAAAAAGGAATTAGGTACATGTAATTAAACAATTATTTAATGCTTGAACAGTCAATAGACCAGAATTTTTTCCCTTGGTGCAGGGAATAGATCATACTGAGCTGTTCCCTGCACCTCGGGAAAAATATATTCTTGTCTATGGACTGCTCAAGCATTAAATAATTGTATAATATTAATCAAAGATGTAACAAATTATTCAAATTCGAAATTTTATATTTTTTTTATTCTTTCTATACAATAGTTTGTGTACGATTCCATTTTGTTATTCAACGGCAGCAATATTCAAGGATTTCTTGTAACTCACAATTTCGAGGATACGTTCTCTTGATTCAATAAACTGCTGATTTCATGAAAATGCTCAACAAAAAAGAATTCAGGAGTATTTGACAGTGTTCAAAGAATAAAGAAGACATTGAATTAAGATGATGAAACTGTGTATAGAATTACTCCCATTTTCGACCTTAAACATTGTAAATCAGATAAAATAGACGTTTATTTAAAATTTTAAATTGCGTCTGTAGTCTTGAAGAGCCTCACCAACTTGTAATTGGGCCTTTCGTTCCACGAAGAAGTTTGCAAATGAAACCTTGTTAGTGCGAATAAGACGGCGGATAATCACGTCATAATCATTCTCATAATCAATATTCGTATTTCATTCTCTCTTTTCAGATCAACAATATAGTAAAATTTACTCACAGCTTTATCCTTTCCAGAGCTGTAAAAAAGGAAAGTAAATGCGTAAAATTAATGTCAGATTTTTAGACGTGCTAGGCTCCAGGGGAGGCTATAATTTCATTAATAGTGGCATGATGTATTCTACTAGTTGTTGAAATTACATTACAGACTGTCACAAAACAGGCGTTATGATAAAGAAAGAGAAAAAAATAGAGAGAATGTGACAAAGTGGTACAGGATAAAACAATTTCACCCAAACACACTGAAAAGGACTGGAAGGCCGTGCCCGATGATATATCTTGTTGCAAGGCTCATGTATTATCTTTTTTGATTTTTCTTTGTGAAGAGGAAATATAGATCCATTGATTCGTGAATTAAAAAGAATTAACTCATTTGTGATTCATTTATTTAATGAATTTCCTTTTTTTCTCTCAAATTTTACTTATTTTTCAAGAACAAATGTACATTTTCATGCCAGAACACACAATAGTCAAATCGTCATTTACATACTTAAATGTACACTAGTCACTGATCGTAATGTAAACAAGTAGATCTAGATGTATATATATACAAGTAGATCTAGATTTTAAGCAGGCACGTAGCATCACTTTTTCTCGCAGGCAAAATTTTCTTAAATTTACATATAGAAAGTCTAAATATAATGAAGGTCCCCAACCTAGACTTTTTTTGAAAGCAAGTATAGAATTGAAGTTAAAATAAGGAATTCAAAATATCTGGGAAATAAAAGTAATAGGTACATTTATCTTCCCTCCGTCCACGGATTGGGGTTTTTATGAGTTTTGAATTATACTTTTTTTCGCTTGTCAAAATTTTTCCTGTTAAAAAAATCACATTACATGTCAATGTAAACGTGCATGCACATCGTCATATTTAAAGAGAATAAATAAGATAGGAAGGGAATTGGATGATAATGATAGATAGCGGACCACCCCCCCCCCCCCCCCCCCCCTCTTGCGACCTGAGCAAATATAACAGATAAAGAGAGACAACTCTTAGATACATTTAAGATTTTGTTTCTTTGACTTGTCCTCCCAGCTTTAGTTTCTCTGAATTATAAATCATGAGAGAGAGAGAGAGAGAGAGAGAGAGAGAGAGAGGTCCTCTATTTCTATTTTTGACTGAGTTCAGGACAATTTTGAATTTCACAATTTTGTGTGGTGCTAATAGTCATATGTTATAAGAGTAATTTTTCTCAAGAAGTAAAAAGATACCAACTATACCTTGTAGTAAATATCCGTGGACCAGATAGATGTAACATATTACGATGACTGTCAACTATGAAAGATTGGCATTTATTTTAATATCTTTAAAGAAGATGAAAAGAAAAAACCATTTACTGGTGGTCGGTGAATACACTTATTAATTTCTTGTCACTGCATCACTGCAGTTCCTGGTTAAACATTTTTCATAAGTGGAATAGGGCCGGAAAAATCAGCCACTAAGATACTATATTAATAATCGTTATCATGCTTGCAAATGGGTTGTCGGATGTGCCAAAGAGCGGATATATAGAGAGATGGCTACGGCATAAGTATGTAATGTAGTTTTAAACATGGCACTGGGTTAATCTGAGAAGGACCATAAAAAGAAATCATTAAAATAAATGTCCTAAACGAAATTTTAGTTTAGTTGAAACATTTCTTTATAACTATATTTTCTAGTTGAAGAAGTAGTCAAATATTTACCGTGCGGGGGGGGGGGGGGGGAGTTGAATTCAGCTGCAAACAGTCCCCTGTGGCCTAAAAATTCGTTAGGACGAACGATGGATATACGGAGTATATTGGAGTATATTGTATTACTTATAATTTCATTCATTTGATTGGGAGATTAATTTTCTGGACATTAAAAACTACGGTCAGTTTACTTTCACCGTTGACACTCAAACGATCAGTTGAGTCCAGAGAACCCCTTAGACAGAAAATGAGCAAAATGAGGTAACACTTTCAATTGACCTGTACACACAAAAAGTCCCAGCGATGTGAGAGGGTATCTGCCGTGAGCATGTTGTCTCAGAGGACCAATTCCTATACCTAATATACTTATTTATTTAATAGCACTAATGTTTGAATTAAAATCGCTTTTTAATTCAGTGCAAAGTATAACTGCTTATTGCAGTTAACATGGGGATAATATTGTATGTCTTTGTTTCGAATTAATTAAACTCCATTTTGTTTATTGCAGTCTTATTCCTTTACGTAGAGCCCCCCCCCCCCCCCCCCTTTGCAATTTTCCAAGCTGTGGTATGAATTATTTATTTTTCTTTGTCTTGTTTTGTTCATTGATATCCACGGGAAGTTTGTAGTGCAGATTAATGAAAAGCTCTCAAGTGACTCTTTTTTTTTCGTTAAAAAGGAATATTAATGGTAGTTTATAAAAAAAAAAAATAAATACAACAGCAGCTAGATAAATTGGTTTTTCAACAAGTATGGATCTGAGTTCGCGAATTTCTTAAGACATCTATTTATAATATACATATACTGTCATTTGTTGATGGATTTGATTTATCTGATGCTTCTTCCTAATAGCTAAATGTACCAGATTAACAGTAAATGTTAATTTTGAGCTGCAAAAACTGAAGCAATCAAATGTCCCGATTTTAACTCGGACAAGAGACTGACAACTGTTAAGACAGAGTAATACAATAAAATTTCTCTAACGCTGTGCATATAGTAGACAAACCAAGTTCATAATAGGTAAGGATGCCAAAGTGCCAGAATGTTTAGGTTCATGACCCCTTTATGCTGTGTCCAGTGTGTGAATATGCATCAGTTAAAACTTAAAAGCCAAACTAGGTTTCGGTTTTATTCGGATTTTGGTTTTACGACAGTTCATGTGGCATCCTATTTGCAATTTTACTGTTTTAGAGATTATGGCAGACTCAAACTTGGGACAGGAAAAAGGATCGACTTTATTTGGCAATGTTTGCATTTTGAGTACAAATCAAAAGATGTTTGTTAAGTTGGAGTATGAAAAAAAACAGTCCTGGTGAATTTTATTGTTTGGTAGACCAAAATACAATATTATTAATTTTGTTTTGACAGAAATGAATTATAAGTATTTATTAGTATTTTGATATTTCATTGTACAGTTCAAAGCAAAGGATGGCGTCATCGAATGATCGACGAGATCTTAATATGAATCCTTCTCGACACCTTTATGTATGCGCTGTATGTATTAAGCAAATATATTATTAGTAATAACATAGAGTTTGCTATCGATTTGCTTAACATCAAAAGCTCAGACATGGTGAAAGCGGTAAAGAAGTTCAGAGAGAGAGAGAAAGATGATTGATGCATTGTGTAGTCAACGCTACAAAATCGTCATATAAAGCAATACGTTTGCCAATGACAGAAATTTTCTAAACAAGTATAACTTAAAAATTCGCCGTCCTTTGCGGGGATTCTTTGTGATTGGTTCAATTTACTTAACTGAACTCCTCACTTGTCCGATCCCCATGAAGCTGAAAGAGGAGGCATAGCGATCGGTTTTCAGTCAATAAAAATTGAAATCTGAATTCTCTCATGAATGTTGATGAGCTTAGAAACAGGAAGCCAAATACACAGATGTCTTGAGTTTTGAAGTAATTAATTTAACGAGGCCGAGTACAGATCGAGTACGCATGCTTTCGCGCAGCATTTCATTTGTATTGTGACGTCATCTTTTTGCTTGGTTGACGCCATGGCGTGATAGTTTCAACTGCAGATATTCAGCGAAATTTGTTGAAAATAGCTCGTTTGGTGCGTAAAATTGATAATTATATTGTGGAATAAACATAAATGTCTCGAATTATATAAGCTATATTTGGGCTCGGTTCGAAAACGTGAAGAGGGTTCAGCAAGCCTAGCCCTATGTCACGTTTTCTTAACCCGCCTAAATATAGCTTAATTAATATATGTCAAGACAGCAACCATGTATTTTATATTTATGACCCTTAATATGTAATGTTATATATTTATTTATTACCTAAATATGTCTGAATGTTTTAATAATACAATAAAAATCACCATTTCCGCCTTTGTCAAATAAAAAATAGCCATTATCCGACAAATCTGGGAAATTGGGCATACAAAAACCAACTTTGATAAGACCCCTGGAACAAACCAGGTGGTAAAAGGGTTTTTTATTTGACCATTTGATGCCTTTTAGCAACAAATTTTATATGTAGAACGTAAAAGAAATCTCTAGGGCAGAAGTTTAAAAAAAATGTTAAAAATTTTCAAAATTGATACATTTCAAGAAAAATCCCATAGAGTCCTATGTTAAAAATTAATAAACTTTGAGATGACCCCTTAAACAAACGGTGTGGTAAATGTTTTATTTTTTTTATCTTAAAATAATAATTATATCAGTAGAAATTCATGTAAAAAATTTCATTCAAAAATCTAGGGCAGAACAAATTAGACCCGGCCTCGTTAAATAACTTACCATTGCTGTATACTTCACTTAAATTTTTTTCATATGATTTAAAAGTAAATGACACAAAATTAGCAGATTATATCATTTAGCCATAATAACATATTTACATTCATTGTATATTTCCCTTTATGCTTGCAACGTTCAATTTCCTGTGAATACACTTTAGTTAGCATTTTCAAGGCGAATGAGCACAAACATATACGTCATCACGCGTTTTAAATATTCCATTAAATATTGTTAGATTCGATGAAACGTTCAAACTTACATAAACAATTTGGTATTTACGTAACTATGAAAAAATAATCGTTAAACCGTTATATTTGTTGATAGTTTTTTTTCTTTTTGGCAAACTTTCTGGCACTATTTTTTTAGTCATGGAAATAACTAAATAAAATGTTAACATCAATTTTCTGTAAAGACCAAAATATTACTGTAGGTCCATGGCACACACCATCTCAGACTTTCATGAAAATTTCTCAGGTGATTGATACGCAAAAGGTATGATATTACCCACCATCCATCAAAATAAGGCATTTTTCCTTGGTTGTCATGGTACCCAATCTCATTAATTTAAGAAAATTTCTACTAACATCACTTTTTGCTTAATTAAGATGGCTTATTATACTTTAAAAGAATCTCTATTCATCAGAAAAACGAGTTGGGTATCAAATATCACATGATGAAAAGTAGTGTACAAGTAGTATGCTCCTTTACTCTGTCCCGAGGTTTTGCTTCCACCAATTTTTGCTTGATGTTTCGATAATAATAAATACCTTTGTGCTCAAACTACATTCATCCTCTAATATAAAAAATGTCCAGAATATCTGTTTTGAAACACCCCCTCTACCGCTTCAGGTGTCAATACATATCCCAAAATAGAAAGTCTACGGGGAATTTGCAATGCATCAGCCATTAATAAGCCCGGATGATAACGTTTAAAAATTGCGCGAGGTGTCCCAAGTACTTCCGAATGGAGAAAGGATGTAAACATTTCCCATTATAAATCTTCGTAAGATATTTGTTTTCGTTCCTGTAAACTTTTATGAGTGAAAAGGGGTCATAATTTGTCAATGAAGTAGCTTGGATATATTCCATTTCATCGATTTGAACTGTACTTCTTTCACAGGTTTGTGCATTTTTATTAAAAATCGTCAAAAAGTGATGGAAGCAATAACTTGGGACAAACTATAGTTGAATTTCTCAAAAAATACACCCCAGGTTTAAATGTACAAATTCCACTAAGTGTTGCAGGTTGGTTGCTCGTTAGCTTCATTGGTTGAATGCTGGATTCGTAAGTCGGATTATCGAAATTCAAGTAAAGGACATATCTTTCTGGTTCGTTTGATCAGAATTGTTTTATAATTGTACAAGACAGTAACAGGTTAACAAAAGTTTTAAGTACAGCCCGGGTCGGTAGGTAAGCGGAATTCCTGTAGAGCATTGTTCATTTCATATTCACCAATTCATAAGAGACTTACTCTAAATTCACTAAAACTTAAATGAATCAAATGCTTTCTCCTCCTATTAGAACTCTGTTTTTCCAACGCCTGATTTTGCCATGTTGTTGTGACGTCTTTTTCGCACTTCAATACAAAAGAATCAACAAAGGGAAGTAACTTTCGGTTAAATTAATTAAACCCAAGCCAAATTTGGTTGTATTTAGTAGACCAAGGTCTCATCTTTTAAAAAAAAATGTTTATTCCAGCTTTCAATTGCCTGCTTAAAATTAAATTGATATTATTTAGTGTGTCTCTTTTTATCTATCTTATTTGCTAAATCTATGAAACACAAGCCGATGGTATTGTTTTTTATACATTCCACTGAAATCAATTTAAGTGTACAAATAAATTGATTACTCACTTATAAAATTAAACCAATATTAGGATCAAACCTTCATACATTTAGAAAGCATACCATTTATTTATATGATGGTACTCTATAATATTGAGTTATGTAATTTTGGCCATGAGCAAAATGTTTCAATGTCGTTGCTATGGAAACTGAGAATGTACCCACAGAGAATCTTTATAATGAACACTCTTTCAAGTCAGAGAAATTAAAATTCAATTCCATGAATGTGCGTGGCCATGAAGTTTTGGTCCATACAGAGAATTGATGTGAACATGGCTGTTCCTTGTATGATTGATATCCCTGACAAAGAGCATATATAATGGCTTTGAGGCGAAGATACATAAATACTTCATACAAATAAACATCAATATGAATAAAGATATAAGCAATGAATGCTTAGTTTTGAATGTCGTCGGCTAACGCGCGGTAATCAATTTGTCTGCACAGCCTCGGTGTGCTATAGGACTGACGACATCCAAAAATAAGCATTCGATGCTTAATTATTAGAAAAATACAGCATAATACATGTCTGCATAAGCGGAATCTCTTTCTATAATAAACCTTACATCTACTTTCAATTCATATACCAAACGACAACTGATGGTCAAAAGTATATTTTTAAAAAATGTAAAAATAGAGAGACTTCATATTAAAACTAGAACAAAAAAAGGCTCTAACGGCACGAGAAAGAGGGCATTTGTGAAGCAGTGAGTCTGACGCTAGCACCTCATCACATGGATGGTCAGTACTGTTAACAAGCGAGAGGAGAGAAGAAAGGGAAAATTCAAAATGAACCATAACTGCAGGAGAACTCGAGTAGACGCGTACATGTAATGCACGAAAGTGCCTTTATGTATTAATTACAAATACCATATCAAAATCGATTGTTATGCATATGTTCAAATAATAATTTCATATTTTTTTTAAACAATTGTATAGTATTTAAAATGTTTATTATATGCATATAATGAAACAATGTATACTTAAAAACTCTATATTTCAGGTGTGCTCAAAGAGACACACGTGATTCAAATTCACAGCCTTATTAGCATAATCGGAACCTCTCTAGTTTTTATATTCACGAAAGAATAAAAAAAAACCGAGAAAGTTAAAACTTCGTATATCTCGGGATTTTAACGAGACCAGTCTAACACTCGTGAAAATCGAGAGAGGAGTTTAAATGGAAAAAGTAAGTAAAAGTTTTTGTTTCTTATATTGGCAAGCTTTTAAATTATTTAAAGTTGCAGAACAATTGTTTTTTAATGTGAAGTCGAAGTTTTGGGTGATTAGCCTTATCTCGTTAAATTTTGTTCAGCATGAAACAGTCTGAACAGCCATCCTCGATTTTGTCAACAATCTAAAATGTGCTAAGGAGTAGTTATTCGTCGGTAAGAACATACTTACTTACATATAGATATGGATATATAGAGAGATGGCTACGGCATAAGTATGTAATGTAGTTTTAAACATGGCACTGGGTTAATCTGAGAAGGACCATAAAAAGAAATCATTAAAATAAATGTCCTAAACGAAATTTTAGTTTAGTTGAAACATTTCTTTATAACTATATTTTCTAGTTGAAGAAGTAGTCAAATATTTACCGTGCGGGGGGGGGGGGGGGGGGGGGGGAGTTGAATTCAGCTGCAAACAGTCCCCTGTGGCCTAAAAATTCGTTAGGACGAACGATGGATATACGGAGTATATTGGAGTATATTGTATTACTTATAATTTCATTCATTTGATTGGGAGATTAATTTTCTGGACATTAAAAACTACGGTCAGTTTACTTTCACCGTTGACACTCAAACGATCAGTTGAGTCCAGAGAACCCCTTAGACAGAAAATGAGCAAAATGAGGTAACACTTTCAATTGACCTGTACACACAAAAAGTCCCAGCGATGTGAGAGGGTATCTGCCGTGAGCATGTTGTCTCAGAGGACCAATTCCTATACCTAATATACTTATTTATTTAATAGCACTAATGTTTGAATTAAAATCGCTTTTTAATTCAGTGCAAAGTATAACTGCTTATTGCAGTTAACATGGGGATAATATTGTATGTCTTTGTTTCGAATTAATTAAACTCCATTTTGTTTATTGCAGTCTTATTCCTTTACGTAGAGCCCCCCCCCCCCCCCCCCTTTGCAATTTTCCAAGCTGTGGTATGAATTATTTATTTTTCTTTGTCTTGTTTTGTTCATTGATATCCACGGGAAGTTTGTAGTGCAGATTAATGAAAAGCTCTCAAGTGACTCTTTTTTTTTCGTTAAAAAGGAATATTAATGGTAGTTTATAAAAAAAAAAAAATAAATACAACAGCAGCTAGATAAATTGGTTTTTCAACAAGTATGGATCTGAGTTCGCGAATTTCTTAAGACATCTATTTATAATATACATATACTGTCATTTGTTGATGGATTTGATTTATCTGATGCTTCTTCCTAATAGCTAAATGTACCAGATTAACAGTAAATGTTAATTTTGAGCTGCAAAAACTGAAGCAATCAAATGTCCCGATTTTAACTCGGACAAGAGACTGACAACTGTTAAGACAGAGTAATACAATAAAATTTCTCTAACGCTGTGCATATAGTAGACAAACCAAGTTCATAATAGGTAAGGATGCCAAAGTGCCAGAATGTTTAGGTTCATGACCCCTTTATGCTGTGTCCAGTATGTGAATATGCATCAGTTAAAACTTAAAAGCCAAACTAGGTTTCGGTTTTATTCGGATTTTGGTTTTACGACAGTTCATGTGGCATCCTATTTGCAATTTTACTGTTTTAGAGATTATGGCAGACTCAAACTTGGGACAGGAAAAAGGATCGACTTTATTTGGCAATGTTTGCATTTTGAGTACAAATCAAAAGATGTTTGTTAAGTTGGAGTATGAAAAAAATCAGTCCTGGTGAATTTTATTGTTTGGTAGACCAAAATACAATATTATTAATTTTGTTTTGACAGAAATGAATTATAAGTATTTATTAGTATTTTGATATTTCATTGTACAGTTCAAAGCAAAGGATGGCGTCATCGAATGATCGACGAGATCTTAATATGAATCCTTCTCGACACCTTTATGTATGCGCTGTATGTATTAAGCAAATATATTATTAGTAATAATATAGAGTTTGCTATCGATTTGCTTAACATCAAAAGCTCAGACATGGTGAAAGCGGTAAAGAAGTTCAGAGAGAGAGAGAAAGATGATTGATGCATTGTGTAGTCAACGCTACAAAATCGTCATATAAAGCAATACGTTTGCCAGTGACAGAAATTTTCTAAACAAGTATAACTTAAAAATTCGCCGTCCTTTGCGGGGATTCTTTGTGATTGGTTCAATTTACTTAACTGAACTCCTCACTTGTCCGATCCCCATGAAGCTGAAAGAGGAGGCATAGCGATCGGTTTTCAGTCAATAAAAATTGAAATCTGAATTCTCTCATGAATGTTGATGAGCTTAGAAACAGGAAGCCAAATACACAGATGTCTTGAGTTTTGAAGTAATTAATTTAACGAGGCCGAGTACAGATCGAGTACGCATGCTTTCGCGCAGCATTTCATTTGTATTGTGACGTCATCTTTTTGCTTGGTTGACGCCATGGCGTGATAGTTTCAACTGCAGATATTCAGCGAAATTTGTTGAAAATAGCTCGTTTGGTGCGTAAAATTGATAATTATATTGTGGAATAAACATAAATGTCTCGAATTATATAAGCTATATTTGGGCTCGGTTCGAAAACGTGAAGAGGGTTCAGCAAGCCTAGCCCTATGTCACGTTTTCTTAACCCGCCTAAATATAGCTTAATTAATATATGTCAAGACAGCAACCATGTATTTTATATTTATGACCCTTAATATGTAATGTTATATATTTATTTATTACCTAAATATGTCTGAATGTTTTAATAATACAATAAAAATCACCATTTCCGCCTTTGTCAAATAAAAAATAGCCATTATCCGACAAATCTGGGAAATTGGGCATACAAAAACCAACTTTGATAAGACCCCTGGAACAAACCAGGTGGTAAAAGGGTTTTTTATTTGACCATTTGATGCCTTTTAGCAACAAATTTTATATGTAGAACGTAAAAGAAATCTCTAGGGCAGAAGTTTAAAAAAAATGTTAAAAATTTTCAAAATTGATACATTTCAAGAAAAATCCCATAGAGTCCTATGTTAAAAATTAATAAACTTTGAGATGACCCCTTAAACAAACGGTGTGGTAAATGTTTTATTTTTTTTATCTTAAAATAATAATTATATCAGTAGAAATTCATGTAAAAAATTTCATTCAAAAATCTAGGGCAGAACAAATTAGACCCGGCCTCGTTAAATAACTTACCATTGCTGTATACTTCACTTAAATTTTTTTCATATGATTTAAAAGTAAATGACACAAAATTAGCAGATTATATCATTTAGCCATAATAACATATTTACATTCATTGTATATTTCCCTTTATGCTTGCAACGTTCAATTTCCTGTGAATACACTTTAGTTAGCATTTTCAAGGCGAATGAGCACAAACATATACGTCATCACGCGTTTTAAATATTCCATTAAATATTGTTAGATTCGATGAAACGTTCAAACTTACATAAACAATTTGGTATTTACGTAACTATGAAAAAATAATCGTTAAACCGTTATATTTGTTGATAATTTTTTTTCTTTTTGGCAAACTTTCTGGCACTATTTTTTTAGTCATGGAAATAACTAAATAAAATGTTAACATCAATTTTCTGTAAAGACCAAAATATTACTGTAGGTCCATGGCACACACCATCTCAGACTTTCATGAAAATTTCTCAGGTGATTGATACGCAAAAGGTATGATATTACCCACCATCCATCAAAATAAGGCATTTTTCCTTGGTTGTCATGGTACCCAATCTCATTAATTTAAGAAAATTTCTACTAACATCACTTTTTGCTTAATTAAGATGGCTTATTATACTTTAAAAGAATCTCTATTCATCAGAAAAACGAGTTGGGTATCAAATATCACATGATGAAAAGTAGTGTACAAGTAGTATGCTCCTTTACTCTGTCCCGAGGTTTTGCTTCCACCAATTTTTGCTTGATGTTTCGATAATAATAAATACCTTTGTGCTCAAACTACATTCATCCTCTAATATAAAAAATGTCCAGAATATCTGTTTTGAAACACCCCCTCTACCGCTTCAGGTGTCAATACATATCCCAAAATAGAAAGTCTACGGGGAATTTGCAATGCATCAGCCATTAATAAGCCCGGATGATAACGTTTAAAAATTGCGCGAGGTGTCCCAAGTACTTCCGAATGGAGAAAGGATGTAAACATTTCCCATTATAAATCTTCGTAAGATATTTGTTTTCGTTCCTGTAAACTTTTATGAGTGAAAAGGGGTCATAATTTGTCAATGAAGTAGCTTGGATATATTCCATTTCATCGATTTGAACTGTACTTCTTTCACAGGTTTGTGCATTTTTATTAAAAATCGTCAAAAAGTGATGGAAGCAATAACTTGGGACAAACTATAGTTGAATTTCTCAAAAAATACACCCCAGGTTTAAATGTACAAATTCCACTAAGTGTTGCAGGTTGGTTGCTCGTTAGCTTCATTGGTTGAATGCTGGATTCGTAAGTCGGATTATCGAAATTCAAGTAAAGGACATATCTTTCTGGTTCGTTTGATCAGAATTGTTTTATAATTGTACAAGACAGTAACAGGTTAACAAAAGTTTTAAGTACAGCCCGGGTCGGTAGGTAAGCGGAATTCCTGTAGAGCATTGTTCATTTCATATTCACCAATTCATAAGAGACTTACTCTAAATTCACTAAAACTTAAATGAATCAAATGCTTTCTCCTCCTATTAGAACTCTGTTTTTCCAACGCCTGATTTTGCCATGTTGTTGTGACGTCTTTTTCGCACTTCAATACAAAAGAATCAACAAAGGGAAGTAACTTTCGGTTAAATTAATTAAACCCAAGCCAAATTTGGTTGTATTTAGTAGACCAAGGTCTCATCTTTTAAAAAAAAATGTTTATTCCAGCTTTCAATTGCCTGCTTAAAATTAAATTGATATTATTTAGTGTGTCTCTTTTTATCTATCTTATTTGCTAAATCTATGAAACACAAGCTGATGGTATTGTTTTTTATACATTCCACTGAAATCAATTTAAGTGTACAAATAAATTGATTACTCACTTATAAAATTAAACCAATATTAGGATCAAACCTTCATACATTTAGAAAGCATACCATTTATTTATATGATGGTACTCTATAATATTGAGTTATGTAATTTTGGCCATGAGCAAAATGTTTCAATGTCGTTGCTATGGAAACTGAGAATGTACCCACAGAGAATCTTTATAATGAACACTCTTTCAAGTCAGAGAAATTAAAATTCAATTCCATGAATGTGCGTGGCCATGAAGTTTTGGTCCATACAGAGAATTGATGTGAACATGGCTGTTCCTTGTATGATTGATATCCCTGACAAAGAGCATATATAATGGCTTTGAGGCGAAGATACATAAATACTTCATACAAATAAACATCAATATGAATAAAGATATAAGCAATGAATGCTTAGTTTTGAATGTCGTCGGCTAACGCGCGGTAATCAATTTGTCTGCACAGCCTCGGTGTGCTATAGGACTGACGACATCCAAAAATAAGCATTCGATGCTTAATTATTAGAAAAATACAGCATAATACATGTCTGCATAAGCGGAATCTCTTTCTATAATAAACCTTACATCTACTTTCAATTCATATACCAAACGACAACTGATGGTCAAAAGTATATTTTTAAAAAATGTAAAAATAGAGAGACTTCATATTAAAACTAGAACAAAAAAAGGCTCTAACGGCACGAGAAAGAGGGCATTTGTGAAGCAGTGAGTCTGACGCTAGCACCTCATCACATGGATGGTCAGTACTGTTAACAAGCGAGAGGAGAGAAGAAAGGGAAAATTCAAAATGAACCATAACTGCAGGAGAACTCGAGTAGACGCGTACATGTAATGCACGAAAGTGCCTTTATGTATTAATTACAAATACCATATCAAAATCGATTGTTATGCATATGTTCAAATAATAATTTCATATTTTTTTTAAACAATTGTATAGTATTTAAAATGTTTATTATATGCATATAATGAAACAATGTATACTTAAAAACTCTATATTTCAGGTGTGCTCAAAGAGACACACGTGATTCAAATTCACAGCCTTATTAGCATAATCGGAACCTCTCTAGTTTTTATATTCACGAAAGAATAAAAAAAAACCGAGAAAGTTAAAACTTCGTATATCTCGGGATTTTAACGAGACCAGTCTAACACTCGTGAAAATCGAGAGAGGAGTTTAAATGGAAAAAGTAAGTAAAAGTTTTTGTTTCTTATATTGGCAAGCTTTTAAATTATTTAAAGTTGCAGAACAATTGTTTTTTAATGTGAAGTCGAAGTTTTGGGTGATTAGCCTTATCTCGTTAAATTTTGTTCAGCATGAAACAGTCTGAACAGCCATCCTCGATTTTGTCAACAATCTAAAATGTGCTAAGGAGTAGTTATTCGTCGGTAAGAACATACTTACTTACATTGTTAAACTACTCAAAAACTCTTTTAAAAGCCTACAATGCATTAAGTCTAGTACACATGTTACAAAAATGTCGATAATTAATGGTCGTTGTGAAATGTGACTTGAAAGACATGTTTTAGTATGAAATGTGTATGCAGGTGTATTATAGTCAGTTTTTACACATATTGTTACGTAGCATACGTAAAAAAAATATTGTATGTTTTTCCTAGAATATTGAGTTTGTGTCAATCATGCTTTCAGTCATTTCCATACAGAATTTCCTCGACACGTACATGTACAATGTACACTGTACATGTGGTTTTGATATCTGTATCTCATTCAAACTGTTAACTTCAGTCTTATTTATCTATTAACGATGAGAGTGTTTATGAATCAAGGGTCTGCATTTGTTATGTAAATATAACATTATACGATTGAGAGTATGAGAGAGAGAGAGAGAGGGGGAGAGTAATTACAGTGTACATGTAATTGTTATTGATTGCCTTGCTTCCATGAACCATATATATATATATTTCAATAATGCCACATTGCACTAGAAATATTGCTGACAAAGATGTTGAGAGAGATCATGGAGAGAGAGAGAGAGAGAGAGAGAGAGAGAGAGAGTACGAAAAGCCATAACAAATTTTATAGTTATATGTCATTTCCCACTTAATGAGTTGTTATAGCTGTTATCATGGTAATGTTTTGACCATGTCTCAGATACTGCATGTGCCCATAAAAACTGTAATCTAGGACACACCCTTTTGTTTTGATAATGACAGCATTTAGCTTTGTAATGATAGCTAGTGTATCTTTTTTTCTTCTAATCTACAGATTTACCTGCGGCTTCCAGATGATCTGAAGATCGGGAATATAGAAAATGTGGTCATTTTGATATTGCTAATGACCCAGTCATGTCTGCTGAAGCCCAGAAGGTACTTCTTTGCCATGTAATAAACTTACAACTTGTCTTCCATATGTAGATATATTTGGTTTAAGCTGATTGAAAGCCAAGCAAACTTTAAGAGATGTGTTTTACACTCTCTGAGAAAATGGGATTTGCAGTAATCCCATGAATTTCTTATGCAGGAAATATGTTTTTCAGATTAGTTTTTGTTATTGACGCAATCATATTTTGGTGTACATAGAATGTTGATAGTTGAAACTCATACAGACAATCATATGTTACATAAGTGTTACATAAGTGTTTATGACTTTGATCTTTGTTCAATATATTTAATATCTTTCTGTCCACTGGATATCTAAATATCTTTGAAGTTACACCATTGAAGTTACACATTCATTACATTTATCATGTTTGTGCAGAATTGATTGAGCCAGGTTTCTTGATGTTGTCATATAAGTGATACATTGTACTGCTTTAAAAAGTACCTGGTATATATCACTTGTGACTTACTGGTATATTGGTACATATTTCATTTGTAAAATCATTTGACAAATTTAAAGTGTTTTGTAGTACTAAAATGTTTTTATGGCTTTTGAAATTACTGAAAGTACATGCACATGATGCAACTATCTTTTGACGCTGTATATATAAAAAAAAGAAACTGTCAGCTGGGTTTAAAATTAGTGGCAAAATGATGTAATACATGTATGTACAATATTAGAAAAGATTACATTGTTAGTAATTGCACATTCCATAAATAACTTCATTAAATATATACATGTAAGTATTTGATGAGTGCACAATGTTTGCAAAAATTACATGTAATTCTCTTAACACTTTATGTTTATTCTATTTTAGTTTCCAGACCATGACATTAATGAATATTTCTTGAATGGAATGCATGAGGATTAGAATGGAACCTTATTCTGCCCTTTTACCAACCATCTTTTCAAGATTTATTGAGCCAACTACAGAAGAATTTGATCTATACACATCATTCATAACATTCTTATTTATGTTGCATAACTTTAAATGTTACTGGATGAATTGTGTTCACATATTGAATACCAGCAAACTTTTTATCGAGTGCACTTAATTTGTATTTTTCCTACCCATCCATCTAACATATGTTTTTATATAGCCTATTCATATACATGTAACATATTTGGAAACAGCTATTTTTTTTAAATTGGAATTTAGCCTTACTATTTTATACAAGTTTTTTTTAAAGAGACTTGGACACGATTTTAGATCAAAATTTTGTCTTCAATTTTTTTATGCATAAAATGATTTGCACATTTTGAATAATTGATCATAATTTGAATGTTAGAAGTCAAGTTATAAGAGAGATACAGGGGTAAGAATTTATTGTTATGTAAACAAAGCTCCAGTCTTATGTTTGTTTACAAATAATATAAAGTATGAAATTACCACTTCTTTGAGAAAATGATTCATAGAAAGAAGGTTAAAGGACAGGTGACACAAAATCATTTTCTTCTAAAAACATTTTCTTTGATAAATATAAATCAGTTTATAACAATTTTTCCATTTGACTAGCATCAGATAAGAACACACAGCTCAATTAAGTGTGCTGAAAATCCCAGCTGCAGCAGATCTCCGAGTTTTGCCGATCTTTAATGAGATAAGAAACCCCTGTGCGTTATTCGTCAAAGATGACATAGTCAGCTATCGGCTACATAGTAAACAGAGCAATGGACGAGGATTTATTTACACGTACAGGATAGTGTATTTGTGTTGCAAATGATGATTTTGAAATAAAGCACTATCAGATTAAAGTGAATTTATTAAAAGCATATTTTATTGAAAAGTTTAGTGTATGAACCCTCTCCTAAAAACAAAGCAATAAGATTATAGAATGTACAAGATTACATGTACATAAGATAATGGTAATAGGAATTGAAAAAAAGTAATTAAATTAGAATGAATCTGAAGATTCTGTGATTGATAATCATTTATTGCAGATTATCTTCCTGTCAGCCAGACAGGCAACCACTTGCTCAGATTGTCAGTATTCAGTAAAGTTTGAAATATATTGTTTGAATAATATGCATATTAATCCAATCTTGCAGATCCAACACATTGATTTGAATAAGTTGATATTAATCTTAATATTTTTTTTTCTAAAAAAAAACTCAACTGGGAGCACGATGAGTTAGATTTTTATTATATCACATATAAACCCTTTTTTGTGTACTATTTGTAACAATTGGTGTTGCTGTAAAAAAAAAATCCATTGTCACTCTGAATCTAATGTCAGTATATAAGAAGTAGTCAGTGTGCATAACAGTTCGTTTCTGGGCTTTTTTTTCTTAGGTTTGATCAATAGAGAATAAATTATACACAACTCAGAAGTACTACCAAAAAATGATCTTCATAAACTATTAAAAGAAAGATCAAATTACATTTGGATAAAATTCAAGGAGTCTGAGATTAATACGATTTTAAAACCTGAATACTATGTTAAGAAACTACTGTTTCAGTATTTACTGATTATGAAAATTGGTATATATATAGTTCTTTTAATTAAATTTCAATAAACAAACATGATCAAATATCATACTAAAAAATGAAATTAAAAGATGTTTCAGTTATTAGTATTGAGATTAAGGTAGACCCCTGATTTTGTGGAACTAAAGAAATTTACAAATATATTTGCTTACAGGTACCAGGTATTCTGGTAATACTTCTTAAATCAAAATATCCTTTATTGAGTCCAATTAACTTAATTAGGGTTTATTTACGGTTTAAGATCCAGTGAAATTCCTGGTTACGAAAAGTCTCTATACATTATCACTCACTCAGATGTTGACAAAACAAAATCCTTTCTTCAGAAACAATGATTCCATGGTTTTGATGATTTTTATCTTTTACAAATCCAACATCTGACATATTTTATCCAGCATGAAGTATATAGATCAATGAAAAGTTAACAGTACAGCTAGTCACAATTTTTACTCTTATTCATAATTGCTGAGGAAACAGAAATGGGGTTTCTAAGCTTAGAATAACTCTGTTTATGTATTGGGTTCTCAAACTTTTAATAGCAATGAGCAAAAGTTAATGACTTCAGATTTTAGATAAGAGCAATTCAGAAATCCCTATGGTTCAAAGATACAGCGAATGGGCAGTGTGTCGGCTATTACGTCGCACCGAAGGTTTCCGATCTCAGAGGCTTCAGATATGCATATTGAGGTCACGCGTCTTATCAGCTCAGTAATTCAGCAATAGCTGTGAAACTGATGGGAGTAGTAAGGAAAATTTTGCAGAAATTGTATCCCACTCACAAATCAACTTGTTGGTCAATGTTTTTGTGATTGTGTCACCTGTCCTTTAACTGATTCGATGTGATCGTAAATGATATTTTTAATAGAAAAAAGCAACATTTGAATGAAACTTACACCAATAAAACACATATGTAAATAATAACAAGACTCATGCTTTGTTTACAAAACAAAGAATATTTAAATCTTAATCTTTCTTTTAACTCAGTATTTGACTTTCAAATTTTGACAAAGCATTAAAAATACCCATATCAACCATTCTAAATATTGAAAATGGAAATATAAAATTTTGAATTTTAAGCTCAAATCATGTCTAAGTCCCTTTTATATACTCTTTTGTATACAAACAGAACAAAAATACTTAGTTACAATGGGAAATGGACATAATATATATAAAAGTGTCTGATAAAAGTGTAGGTCTTGTTCATGAACAGAAGAAATTGACAGAAAAATATTCAGTTTTAGCCATGAAATACAAATATTAATATTTTTTAAGAATATAATTTAATGTAAATAAGTTATAAAAGTTTTTTTCCTTTATTCCAATGTTTGGAAACAAATCCAATATATAATTAAAATTTCTGTACAGTATATCCTATTGATTTCTATACTATATCATTTTAGTTTCTTGAACAGCATGTTTATTACTTTTTTTTCTTAAAATGATGTACATGTGTATGTACAAGGTCATTAATTTATTTTCATTTTATTCAACAAGATACAAATAGGCCTTCTGCAACCTTTTCATTGTTTAAATGGTATGGAGTTTTAATTACCTTTCATATGAAAAATGACATCTAAATCTTAAATTGCTGTACATTATATCCTATCCATCTAATGTATCACTTTATTTATGTTGAACTTCGTGTCTATTAGTATTATGATTTATTTTAGAATGATATATGCAATTTCATGAAATAAATTTATTTTTCATTTTAAGAAAATTCATTTTAAAAAAGATCTCTTACAACCTGTGTATTTTTTTTTTTCATTTTACATAACACAGTGTATTAATTGAATGTAGTTGTGTAGATTTATGCATGTACCTACAAGCAATATACATTTAATATTCACCAGGTACATGTACCAGCCTATATATGATAAATAAATGTACTTCTTTAATGCCTTTTTCATGCCTTTTACTCATTGTTATATGTATTATTTATAATTAAAATACTTTGAAAACTTTTCTCAATTTATTTATTTTAATAAGATTAAGAAACGGACTATTATAGTTAATGCACGTTTTCAAGAGTTGTCTCTCTTGGGGACAATAATGAATGCTCCCCAGGGTTCATGACCCTGAATATTGAGTAGGCTGTGAGGTGTGCATTGGCTATGAAGAACTGTACAAGCTTTCTGAGGGGGAAGGGGAGGTAACATATGTACCTCTGATAACCCCTTTCGACTGATATTTCAAAAATACAGGATTGAACTCATTCTTAATCTTTATGTATGGAACGCCTCAACTGCCTAATGTAGATAATCTTTATTATATGATGATCATAAATCAACATTACACGCTGATATTTTAATATTACATGCTTATACTTTAACATTGCATGATGATACTTCATGATAAAGTATCATATATAAATGAAGAAGTATCCCCATACAATGTTGAAATATCAGCATGTAATGTTAAAGTATCAGCATGTAATGTTAAAGTATCAGCATGTAATGTTGAAGTATCAGCATGTAATGTTGAAGTATCATCAAATAATGAAGATAATCACATTAGGCAATTGAGGCGTTCCATATTCATGTATCTTCCGCTAATAATGAAATATTTACCCGAGACCCCTCACAATGTACAGCACCAATCAGACCCAACCTAACGGAAAGTAAACCCCAACTAAACTCTGGGTTTACTTTTGGGTTTACTCCGGGTTTACTAGAGTGGACGCAGAGTAAACCCAAAGTAAACTCAGAGTGGACACAGAGAGTAAACCACGATCAGAATGAAAGCAGACGCTACATGTGTATTTGGAAGACAAAAAAACGGGTCTGCTTCACACTTCAGTTCGTACAGTGGACCCCAAAAGCAAACCCCGATTTAACCCAAAGTACACCCCAAGTGGACCCAAAGTAAACCCCAAGTGGAGGCAAATTTTCGAAAAGCAGACCGATAGTAAACCCGAAGTAAACTTGGGGTTTACATGTAGTTGGGGTCTGCTCTGGTGTTAGGTTGGGTCTGATTGGTACTGTAGTTGGGTCAGCTCTGGTGTTAGGTTTGGTCTGATTGGCACTGTACCTGTAATCAGTTCGATGGCCCTCTATCTCTATCTGTAATCTAAGCATTGTCTGGATGTTTTCCTTGTATCCGGTGAGCACGTGAACAGTTCCGGTAATTAAATTTCGTCAAAGACGAAGCAAAAGATTTTCATACATTACATAACGTTCGTTCAATTATTAGTACATGGTACATGCAACTATTGTTGTTGTTTTTGTTTTTTTAAATCGGTCAAATTTTGATGTACTCTGTGTTCGCGACAGTTTGCTATCAAGCCGCTTTAATGACTTAAAATAACTAGTCATTGATGATTGTTGACGTCATATTTATCTCAATGACATTGTAAACTATAGTGTGTACACTTGTATTGTAGTCATTAGTTTGTGTAGAAGAGGTATTAAGAGACTTTGCAAATGAATCATTAGGATCTTAGAATATGAGATTGAGGCATAATTATTATAATTGTCGAATTTGGCTCGGTTTGATTCATGTATAATTCTCATGATACAAAATCTTTTCTTATGATAGCAGCGGGTCATTTCAATTCTATTTTTAATAAAATTTATGTTTAAGGCTTCTGTTACATGCCAATTTCATACATTTCATTAATAATAAAAGCACGTTTATGAAGCTAGACTAGAACTTCTGATGCCTGGTATTGGTTGATGAATATGAGAAAAGTACTTAGTTCAGTGAACCAATGTTTTAAATGCAAGATAAAGTAACTTTGGACCCCCGGAGGTCATGATCAAACTTAATATTTCCTAATACTAACTTCCCTTCAAAGGTCTTTATTGCACTAATTTATGAACAAGAGTGGTCATGAAGAACACATTGGGTGGGATGTAACTATCTAGTTTGTTAATCAAACCAAGATGTCAAATATTGATCTTTCTTCTGATTTGCTAAGAGAGATTCATAAATATTCTTATACTGTCGAAATTGTTAGAGTTTTCCAAAGGTTGTGTGAAAATGACGCTGTTTTAAATGAAGTTTATAACCCTGGATGAAGTCGGGCAAATATCAATGCGTACAATATTCATATGAATTTGTATTTGCAAAGGAAGACGGCAATTAGTAGACCCTTCCTTCGTTAAATTAGAGTTTATCACGTATTGCCTAAAGTCCAAGCTCTTGTTAAAACGGCCTTTTATCTTGTTCAGAACTTGATTTGTTTATCATGTATTTTTTTTTACATGTTATTTCTAAATTTTAAACCATCTTGTAATACTTGTAACATAGTGGGGATTTACTGGGACAACAGTCGAAAGTTTGATTACTGTAACTGTTTTGAAATTTCAACTTACTAGAACGGTTCCTTAAGATTTTCATTAACCGCAGCCTCGATAATCTAGGTAATTGTGGCGACTTTTATTTGTTTGCATATCTGAACTTTAGACTTGAACCCTCATTGTGAACTTAGGAAAACGTGCTGATTTTGCTTGTCCAAAGGTTCAGATGAAGTAGAAGAAAAATAAGAGTTATAACATAATAGTATGTATGCATTATTTCCATTTTTTTTAATTGTGCTTCTATATGTACATGTACATAATGAGTTCATGCATCTTCCTTACTTTCCCCTATAGTTAAAGTAATATGAGTGAGCTGTATTTTTTAGAATTTTATTTTGCTGCAAAAACCTGCCAGTGTGATAAGTTTGCCTGTAACTTAAACTTTTATGATAAATAAGATTTGAAAAAATCATTAATTTTTGTCAGGAGAAAGATTTCACTTATAAGGAATGTATAGCAGATTATATTAATTTTTGTACAGGACGACAATAATTCAATTTTGCTCCAATGAAGGCTTCTTAATGGCTTTTCCCCACAAAAACAGTGCTAACAGAAATTTGAAAAACTATGATATTTTTTGTCACTTTAGTAGAAAATAACATTTTCTTCAAAAAAAATTTCAACATGAAAATTGCAGCTCATATTGCTTTTATCAAAGTTAAATCTTAATCAATCACATTTAGTGGTTCATAAGAAGTCTTTTTAAAAATATAAACTGACATTTTGATGAACGACAAAGGCCGAGTGGACGTGATCAGAATTTCTTAAATGCACGTTCGGTTCTGGTTAGCTAAAAACGATGATCGAAGAACACTTTTGAGTGGACGGCTAGGAAATCGATGACAAATCTCACGACATAGGATCGTTTTCGGTACAATTAATTACCGTTCTAAGATGACAAGTTTCCATCACCTTAGGCAAAAGTTTTATTGATTTGGTAGAGAAAATGCATCTACAAGTATAGCGTGAGATGAGTCGTGTTAATATCAGGAATTAGACTAAAAAGGTCGTGATGGATATCTTCTTTTTGTGATTGTCATTGGTTTTCATTCAGGATTATATGTAAGCGCCCCAAGATACATTGTACTTAATCAACCCAATTTTTTTCCGGACGAATGGAGAAATAGAAAACAAAACCAAATCAATACATTTGCTGGTTGGGTTTTGTATTTAATTATTTTATTTCTTTTGTTTTATCAGTAAAATGAAAACAGTTTATTACTGGTACAAACACTTTTGCAAACGTCTATACATGTAAATATGCATGTGGCTTGTACAAAATAATGTTTACAAATCTCGTAAGAGGTGGCTTTATCATTATGGTACTTAAACTTGAACAAAGTTCGATCTATTATTCATCTGATTTAAAAAAAAAAAAAAGATTAAATCAGTTTATACAATTTTGATTTATTCAAAATGTGACAGACTTTATGTTACCACGTGACCATGACGTGAACAAAATTTTCACATTGGAAAATGTATTAATAGAGACAATTAAAATAGATCAAATCATATAATATGTAGAGAGACTCAGAGAGAAAATTAATAAAGAAAAAAAATAATTTAATGAGGTTATTGTTAAACTACACTGAAATTAACAAAAACAATTTCTAAAAAAAAAAAATGAAAGTGTATGATCCTTAATTAATGATTTAATTTCCATTTTCTATCTAAGAATTCTTTCCCCACTTCTCTGCTTTTCTTCTCTTATATTTCAATTAAGGTGTATTCATTTTTATCATAGTTACGAAATGTTATCGATTTTTAAGGAAAACGATTTTTGTCCTGTGTCCACCACAACCTGATATGTGCAAGATAATGATAAAACAATAGAAAAATCAATAGACGAAACACTTTTCACACCAGCCTTACTCATCAAATTCATGGAGGTGTTTGAAGATCACAATGTTGGTCGGCGTTCAGTGGAACAATACAGTTTGGTGCGTAAAGCGCATGTATCAACTCCGTATACTAAATCAGTGGGTAAGTTTCATCATTAAAATGAAAGAAATGTGTATTGTATGTGTGCACTACATCATTACATTGCTAAAAAATAACTTCATATCTAATCAATATTTCGTGAAAATGATAAAAATAGATATCGAACACACCTCCTAATTAGAAATGTACATTAGAATAGTAGAAAAAAGTCCTCAACTTTTCAATCGTTGATAAAAATCCATTATTAATTGATAAAAAAAATAGTTTCATAAAAACAACGGAACAATAACCAAGAAATACACGTGTGTCATTTGCGATTTAAAATGAAGAATAGTGTGTACTGTGATCACACACATGTACATTCAAGCTTGAATTGGATTAAAATGAAAAATATTCTATCAATTTGAAACACGTTGAACATTTGGCATTCATTGATAATGAAACTGTAATTATGATAATTAACATTTGACTTTGAAGACAGGTGTTTTTGTGAATAAGTAGTAAGTACACACGCTCATTTTTTTTTATTTTGAATTTAAGCATACCGGTATGATGTTACATAAACATGCGTTGCATGGTTTCAATTATATCATACAAAAATGTGTAGAAAGCAAGAGCGGTTTGTTTTCTTGTAAATTTTATTACTGGACACGAGTGATTTTTAAGGGGTAGAGAAGTACAAATTTGATTTCCAGAAAATGATCAAAGATTACACAACCTGACGAAGGGTCGTCCAGTGAACGTCATACAATTTAAATGGCAATAAAGAATACACATGAACATAAGGCAGATACTCAAACATCAAATATGAATCGACACAACACTCATATGTTCCTCAAATGTTCAGCAGCTACATCGCAGGAGGCAATTCGTTTCTTCATCTTCAGTGACGTATAAAAGAATAAAAGTAAGCGAGTCTCCGCCGCCGAATCACGTGATTAGCTTCAGACGACAGTATGCTGTCACGTGATCTACGGATTTTTGGACCGCAATGTTTCCAAAAAATATCAGGCGCACGCAAATGTTCCCACATTTTCTTCTTTGATTCCTTTTTCTCTCTATCCTTTTTTCGCTCCTTCTCTTACTCTTTTTAACCTTTTCCGGAGCACCAGACATAACTTATGCGATACATACATGTACACATGCGCAAAACATAATTTTTGATAATGACGTTCTCAGGAGACTGAGTTATTGGTTGGAGCGGTGCTTGATTTTATAACACTGTCAAGAATAAATTTAATTGTAATTCGGTATATCGTGTCCATATTGTCACTGTAACGATCTCCTAGTGTGATTTTCACGGCTTCCAAGAATGGCTTCTCCATATCCTGAAAAAGTTCAATCAAAGTTTAACTAATGAAGTATATTGCTTTGCTGCTTGAAGCTAATAGCCAGCACCATATACATACATTACATCTACATACGATCAAAGGAAACAGACAATAAAACTCCGTTGCAAGCAAGAACATGTAAAAGATATGGAATGGTACGTATTTATTACAGAATTGGTTGAAGACCTAAGATCGTTAAATATATCTATAACTTATTTATTATAGCAACTGTTAATAATTGTGTTTATATTTTATTATTTTTCACTTCAGAACAACTCAGATCAGGCAAAATGGTATTTCAAGACAACAAGTAATTCATTATTTCCTAAGTATCAATCCATAGCGATTTTCAAGATTAACCCGGCAGCTGTATATGCCCTCAAGAAAATAGCGTGTTCCAAGGCTGTACATTCTTACAAACGCTTCGAATACTGTCAGATCAAAAACAGATTTATATTGTTCATTATGCTCGTTCAATAGCAAAAGTCACGTCATAGATTTGTCTTTCACATTTGTTTCATATTTGAAAAAGTTTGTAAATTTTGAAATATAAATTCATTGAAAAAGGACTATTTTTTCTTCCCAATGAAACGGAACGAAAACCATTTTACAACATTAAGGTGGCCTCATCTCTCTTCATAACGTCTGATAATCTAATGATGAAATTAAGATTTATAGTGAAACAAAATCGGATTTCAATTAATTCTTCAGTTCAGATCTTCCGATGTACATGTATCTGTACGTCATATCCGCTAATGTTGTTTTGATTATGGTCACGATCAACCAGATGCTACATGTGGTAATGTATCGGAAAATCACCGTGTTCCTCAGATTCTTAGCCTAACAACTTCATCTTTCAATTTTTTTTATGCAGACCATGACTTGTACAATGATTTCTTGAATAACCAGAAATTATATCCAGTTCAAATTATATCGGTTTACGGTTTGTAACGCGATGGCCATCCAATCACAACATTGAACAGAAATAAATATAATTCTAAAATTACTACCCGTTTTAACTTTTTGTAGCTACCTGGTCACCGTTTTGGATCTTCTTTTTAATCATTGGGTTTTTTTCTTTCCTTTAGATTATAAATCTTGAATAATCATGTATACATTTAAGAATTCTCATTTTGTGGACTCAAGATGTTTACAGAGCTGTAATGTAGTCAGATACCTGTAACCATTAAGGCCTATGGGCCTTATTTTGCATTACGGGCTTTTAGTGTGGAATCTAGCATTTGACATTAATATAAGGAAAACAAGTAACTAAGACACGATTTGAGCTCAAAATTTAATAAGATTTTATTTTTCCAATTTTAATGTTTAGAAGGGTTAATATGGCTACTTTTAATGCTTTGTCAAATTTTGAAAGTCAAATATAGAGTTCTAAGCAAGATACAGAGTTTTAAATTTTTGTTTAGTAAACAAAGCCCGAGCTTTGTTATGGTTTACATATGTGTTTTATTGGTATAAGTTTCAATCAAATGTTGCGTTTTTCTGGTTATTATATTATCTATGAACACATTAAATCAGTTTATCTTGTTTGCCACGAGTCATTTGGTCAAAAAATAGTAAATCCATACTTTACATTATTTGTAAACAAATACCGGTATAAGACTCTAGCTTTTTTTTTACGTATCAATGATTTCTTTCATCTGCATCTCTCTTATAACTTGACTTTTAACATTCAAATTTTGGTTAATCATTCAAAATTACCGAGTAAACCATTTTATATATAAAAAAAAGAAAAAGAAAATTTTGATCTAAAATCGTGTCCAAGTCCCTTTAATAGAAAAACATGGTCACCTAGTCAGTATACATTTTTATCAAATTTTAAATGGTGAAGTTTTCGAACTTTGCAAATATGCATATTGCTTTCCATATATGATCAATTCAAAATCTGGATAATTAGTCTAATACCGGTATACTACAGACACAACTTTAAATATGAAATTCTGACACCTACCCATATTAGTTCTGTTCGAAAACCAGGGAATTTCATATGACTTTGTCCAGTGGCTTTGAGCACATCGAACACATAGTCCACATTATCAATGTTAGAAATGAGTTCATCGAGAGTTCCCATCACAGAAATAGCATGTTTTTCCACAAGTTCACTAACACGAATTTCGTCCTCAGTCTTTAGATGGCGAAACCGCACAAACATAGTTCTAATGTCTTCATTTGCTCTAAACATTCTGCAAAAGAATCATCATAAGTTATATATCTTAATTATTTTCATGTTATGCATTTGACACCGAGTTTAGTTTTTGATGGTTAAATTTACGAATCATTCCCCTGCATGAATGGTATTGGAAGACATGTATGCATACATGTAGCAGCTGGACATAAAGGAGTAGACGGAAAACATAAAGGAGTAGATGGAAAAACAATTAAGGGGAACACAAAGAATAGAACATATTTGTAATAAATGCACGTAGATTTCTCAAACATTACACCTAAGAGTTTAAATGAGTTCAAAAAACTATAAAACATTTGGTCTTTTACAATAGTTTTTATTTCAAACATTCTACAATTTCGTAACACTCATCGCAAATGTTTGCCTTATTACATAATAAACATAGTCTCTAATTAAGAGGTTAGCAATAACCTCTTGCTCAACCTGCCTGAGGTACAATTACAACCTGTTTTATCTATTTTATTTAATGCTTATGTCATTTTCATCCAAAATGAAACATCACACCACGTGTGTTCTTAGTACACAGTAGTCATTACCGAAGATTGACATTATTGAATATCTAGACAAGAAAACAAATTACGCCTGTGGTTGTTAAGGAATCTTATTGAATGACGTAGGCTGTTGTATTTTAATTGAATAACCGAACAGAGAGAAGTATTTTATAGATAAAGAAACAGTTATATGCCAAAGCGAAAGACGTTCAGAAACAGTTGGAAATGTGTCGACTTACATATATATGTATACAAAACGTAATCATAACGCATCCAAATATGGCATTAATCGATGAATCAGTCTTACTTTTCCACCAGCTAAAATAACGGAACTTCTAAAAAAAAAGATTCCACGCAAAAATCTGTATCTAGCTCTTATTCAAGAGGCGTGGTCACGAATTTGCTCAAATGTTAACTTACATTGTAATTGTGTCCTCGAATTGAAAGGTCGTTTCCTAGTATTGACAAGTTTCTATTTTTTCTTTTTGCATTATCCAATCATTCGCTCGTTTCCTGAACCAAGGACACACAATCTTAGATATACACTCTCCAATCAAAAAAGCTTCCACAATCTATTGCTTTTGGATTCTTGGCTTGTTTAAAAATTTAAAAAATGGACGCTGAAAGGACCATTACATGTATATGTACAAAAATCTCTTGTTGGGCAATCCCTTGTCTTTAAATTGCTACTTTGATCCATAACATAAGTCATATAAGCAATCTGATTCACCAATCAAGTTTCACAAAGCAAACCGATTTCAATGATACATTGTATCTATAAAAGCCCAGAACACTCACTGGGGATATTGAATTTCGAATTTTGAATCCCTTCTGGGCTTTCGTAGATGTACATGTACGTGCATTTTACGAGGAAACTTTCCCCGAGTTTAACTTTCTGTATACAAGAAACCAAATTCGAAAAATATGTTTCCGAATCGAGAAATAATATGTTTTCAGCTAAAATAGCGAAAGAATCTATGTAAGAATGCATGAAGGAATCGGATATTCAATATCAAATTGAGTAAGAAAAGCAAAGGCTCGTTTTTGTGGCGCATATTTATTTTTTTTATAAATTTCATTTTCCTTTTAAATGAACTATACAACTTCATATCAAGTCTAATTATTTTGATTTTTCACATATTTTCGGTCAAACGCGGGAAAATATTTTGTAGGTAAGCGTTCGCTCGATCTTGTTTCAATTTCTGTCATGTGTAGGCCTGTCTTTTTTTCACTTGTATTTACAAATGTGTCTAAATCACATGTGTGTTATAATTGTTATTGAATGTTATTGATTGTTTGAATTAAATTTAGCCGTACAACATTCATTTCTGATATTTGTGTCATGTTGTAAATTTTGAATTTACTGAGTGGGTGTAAATACAAAATTAACAACATGATAACAGTTGTCATCTTGTAAATTTGGTATTTACACCCACCCTGTAAATTCAAAATCCAGAAATGACATTTGTCTCTGTCTACAGTTTCAAACTTCAAGCTTTACATTAAACTTTATTCAATTAAGCACTGATTTGTTGTGGGTTTTTTTTTTTTTTTGATTTTTTTGTTTCAACAGGTGCTACGAACGTGTGTTACTCACAGCCACAGAATACACGTATCGACCGTAATAAGGCTAATCATATTATAAAATCACGAATGGTGTAAATCAAATATGATAAATGCATTAACAAGGAATAACATTTTATTCCATTTGTGGAAAAGTGTGGATTGAGTGAAACAGTTTTGTTTTGAATATCAGAACATCTTGTTCTAAACAGTTACTAAGAAAATAACAGCAAAACATGTGATAGAAGAGCTATAGGGAGTGATAAAGAAAGCAGTGCTCTCCTTGTGACATTTCAGTAAACTATCATTGTATGGATCGATAGAATATTGTGTAAATATTCATTTTTGCGAAAGGGGGTATTCCATAGTGTATTGTCAGGCATATGTACATGTGATTTAAAAACGCGACATATCACGAAACAATATTAAATTCAGATTGTATTCCAAGTATGGGTATATTAAATACATTGCTTAATAAAACAAAAAAGACAGGCTCAGAACATGATTAAATTTTAACAGCTTGAATTTTATTTTTTTTAAAGTGGTGTCGTGGTATCCGTGCTATTATTATTGCTTCACAGTCGTGTTTTCGACTTCTTTGAAATATCAAACATGTCTAAAAATGTAGAAATCTTTTAAAACCAGAAGGAAAATCAATTTGTTGTACAATAACTACCGGTATCTCTGAGTAAACTTCCGTTAAAAGCCCTTCAATTATTAATTTTTTTCGATTCCTAGGTGTAGATCTCATAATCTCTCATCTGAGCAAACATCCCGTAACAGATGGATTTTATAGCAAGCATCAAGCTCTATAGATTAAAACATTGAAGAAGTAGAAGAGGAAAAAAACCCTCGTTGCTTTTCAGTACTCTTTATCGATTGCAAATTCCATCGCCCGTTTTTTTGTTTGAGAAACTTTGGTCTTTTTCTTTTGAGATTATTGCTAAATAATGTTGATTAAGGATCGAAGCATCACTTACATGGTGTCGAATTTCAATTAACGAGTACATGTCCGTAAAATAAAAACCACTCTACTGATTACTTATTCCCTAAGGGAATAGAGATATTTTTTGTCGTCTGCAAAAGTCCACGTGATTAAAATCGGGCTAGATTCACCATCAAACGAACACCAAAATCTTTTGCTTAGCTAACAAATGTTTTTAAAACATTGATTGTTTTATTTATATCGGCCTCTTGCGCCATCTGTCAAAAACTTATCTCGGTACAAATTGTTAGATTAAGGCGGATCAATAGTGCAGGAAAATATGGAAAAGCGCTGCCGCGACGTTGACTCATTTAAGTCCCTTCGATTTGAAAACCCAAACCCTGTATTGATTGGGTGCTATATTCCACATTCCAAACGGATGCCAATTTTTTCAATGAATAATTCCTTTTTAGTCTTTCCAAACATTGGCGAACAATCAGCATCAGATTGAACACAAAAACTTAGGCTTGTCGTCTGATTAGTTAAAAACCGTATGAGTTATAACTTATTAACGAACTATTAATTGCAAACAAGTAGAAAAGAGAATGAAATTGTCTCAAGCAAAATCTAACAATTATCTTTGAAACTTCTCTATAATCTGAAATATTCTTAGGTACCAGTTTTAGGTCGATCATCTTTTATATTTTTTCGAGAGTGCTTTATTTTCAAAGCTTGAACTGAAAAATGGAATTCAAGGACTCTATTGAGTACAATGAAACACATGACATGCTTACATGCAAGTGTGTCTAATTAATTAAACTTAACTACATGTGTAGCTATGAACCATTTATGAAAAAAAAATCGATGCTAAAAATACAATAACACAATGAAATCTGACTGTTAAACTCTTTCAAATTAGGATTTTAAAATATCTTTGGAAAATACAAAGGATCAAAAGAAATTAAAGATCAACGTCATTGCTATCTACTAGGTGTAAATTCTAATTAAGTCTAATGATTTGAAAAAAAAGAACCAACGGATCAAAATGAGACTTTGAGAAAAATTTGAAAATAATTAATAAGAAAAAAATAATGAATAATCGTTATCCGGAAAACAAATAAAATGACACTCTTTCATAAAAGTGTTTGGAGCGATCACAGTAAAGGAAAGGGCATTCCATCAACGACTTCCGGTCTTTGGTATGTGTCGACATCCGGTATTTGGTCCTGTCGGACAAAACTTCCGGCTGATATTTAGCTCGGCTTGATATTAAGTTTGACGTCTTCACAATTCATGTCTGGAAAACCGCTCCTCACATTTGAGCATTGTCGCAATCAAAATCTGAATAATTGTCTGCCTCGTCCTCGTTCGTGCTTTGGCTTAAACATCGTTTCTGCATTTTATTTTATGTGCATTTCACGAAATGGATTCGACTTGTTCCAACAATGCATCCAGCTGGTGTGTTTGTTTTGATTTTAACAGACATTTTTGTAAATTTTCAAATGAAAGAGCTCCGAAAGGGTCATTTGAGAGCTTTACATCAATGTGCATTGCTTCGCATGGTGAGCGAAAATAGACACGGAATCTAAACAAATACTCCAGATGTATAAATTGTTGGAGTATACTAGTTATCAATACGTTTGGTGAAAAAAGCAAATTAAATTAAATACACGTAAAATGCACATATGCAATAAGAAGAAGGGTACATAATTAAAACGGACGCCACACTCATATCCCAACATTCACCACAACAAACATCCAATTTTAAAACATGAACACAGGCATCTGCCGTTTTAAACGTTTCTTTTCAATGATTTTTTTTTTCATTAAGAGTTTAAAACATCTGGTGCCAGTGGACATGATATCATTGAACTCTGCAGCCAAAACTCAGCACCATGATTATAAGTCGACAAGCCAGATACACCATAAAGCAATTAGTGAACCACCCCACATACGTACCATTGCAAACGTCTGATAAGGTAATCATATTAGTCTTTCTACAGAGGCAATAGCGAAGGACACCACATAAAAGTATCAAATGGGAACTCGTTCATTGTTGATACAACGTATTTCTACCACACCTCGTACATTATGCATGAATGTACGTGTAATTTAAGAAGTTTAACCTGCTTTGTTGTTTCTCCTATCAGGTTCGTTATGTTTGTATATACTGTACAGCACGATCTTGCATACATTATGCATTATACGCATAAAACAAAATCTTTATATATCACTAACTGAAAAATCAGCTGACCTACGACCAAAATATAACACACCAATATAATCTATTGTGAAAAAAATACTTGCAGTCGCCAAGAAGAGAAATGGTATTGATTCCTTAAACACCGAATTGACATGTTCATGGATATTATCTATGAATATTTTCTATGGCAATATGAACCACGACTGCCACATTATTCACGTCCCCTACATCAGAACATAATCTATCCTTAATCAAGCACCATTCAGCCTTCATTTACGAGGCTACGGACGGAAGTTCCATTAATCTATATTCAATTCTGTCAACATAAAATCGCAATATTTTAAAATATTCAATACTTTATTGCTGGCACGGTAATTACAAGCGTGCACATATTGAATGCGTTTAACAAACTTTGAAAAAAATGTGGTATGTGTATAATACATTTGCGTGTAGTGTTATTATGAAAAACGCCTTTAATTTAAGAACAAAATAGTCGATGTGGATGGCTTAGAGAATTGGCAGTGTTTTGACAGACGTAGAAACGACAAGACTTAAATGTGTCATCTTGGCTAAATCTCACAAGGGCTTTGTCCTTGCGTTATAACTTACATCCCCAATGCATATCGATTGGTTGCCAACTGCCAAAGGGACAGCTTTTAAAGGGAGAAGGTGCCGCGTTCTACCACCCTTGGTTCCTCACTACAGCGATTAAATGGACACCAGTATATAATGCCTGATTTCAAGGGAATACTGGAATAGCGTACTATACGGACGAATGTTTCGAACATTAAAATTTGATACACGAACCAAATGATGACAAAAAGCAATTTTTTTATTAAGTCATTTGATATTTAGACACATTTTGTACGATCGATCAATTGATTTAAGGGAAGCCAGATTTGTTTTTAAATATTTTAGTTGATACATTTTAAGTAGATATATATGATATTACCAAGATATGAAATATGATTTTTAGCGGTATAAAATCAATAACGTCAAAGCCCACTGCTATATTACAGGCGATATTTCTTTCCTAGCTTTCTGAGAAACATATTAAATATACGTATGAGAAAGAGAAATAACTTTACCATAGAGAGGCACCATAAAATGATAACTGACATCTCAAGAGACAACCGTCTCATTATACACAATGACTATGAAGTGTTAATCAAATGACAATACCAAATTTTCGAAAGCCATTCTACATCAACTTACTGGCATGGCGGCGAGAACTTCGCAATAACTGTCGTTTACTAATAAGCTTAGTGATTGCAAATGCATGTACGGCCAGTAAGTGGTCATATTCGCTGTAGCGTAAAGCTTTTCGCATTAAGAAGTCTAGCTCTTTATCTGCTTGTAATTGGGAGTAGTAGTCTGACTGGTCTTACAAGAATAAGAAGGCTTTGACTCGGTCGGTATAGATTGACTATAGGCGATGAGTTCGACAGTACTTTGAAAAGAGAGATGTTTCCTTTGGTTTTAACAAAAAAAGGTCAAATTATTATGTTTCCACTAATTTTTTAACCTTACAAAACATTATCGATTTAATCTTTTTTTTACTACATTGATTTAGATTATATAAACTTTATAAACAAAATTTGGTGGTAAAGGGGGGGGGGGGTGTTAAACTGGCATGTCCAGATAAAGGAAGCAAGTAAATATACAGAATTCATGAACAGGAAGTAATGACACATGCTTTGATTTTAAAACTTGCAAGCAGTTCATAACTAACATGAAACGTCTCTTTGACAGTCATTCGCACATTCAGTTCGTCTGAACCCCGACTTCCGGCTCGAGATGGTTGCTTTTGCAGATGACTTCACACGAATTTCAGACGACTTTCCAACATCAAACTGACATAAGCAAGACTGGCTGTTGGTACACGTTTAATGAAAATGACAGCCCATGTCCGATGTTGCCTGGCCAGCCTGCCAAATTGGATTTATCTCAGCTCAAGATTGGAGGATGCTTAAATCTATATTCTTTAGCTTCAGTCTGAATAACCTAGTCATGCATGCTTAAAGATCTTGAAAGTAAAGGTAGAGAGAACCTGATTAATAGAACAGACGCTTTTGTTTCCATCTGTGCCATTTGGAAAAGAGAGGGGCTTTGAAGCTGTTTCACTTATCATTCCAGTGATAACAATTAAGACATCATTCAACGGTTTAACAAGCCAGGCTTAACAAGTGTAAAAGCAGAGGAGCATGTTTTGGTTTTTCTCCTTGGATCGATCAAACGAAAATATGGAGTGTTCAACCTTGAATCATTTTCATTTTGTTGTTATATCAGTGAATTAAAACGCGTGTTGCGGTTACACAACTTTTTCTCCTCCTTGCACACGCGCATGAATGCATGCAAAAAATGTCGATATATCAATGGAATGCTTACCTGATAAACATCTCCACCCCTGTATCTGCCATGCATCTTTTAATTCCTTTCCATGATTTCTTCAGCTTAAACACCTGTCTAGCGTCTAACGGTAGCCGGGGGTCCGTCGGTGCGGGGGGTGCTGGGTCCGGGAGCGCGTCCGCCATTATTTCATTGACGTCTGTCAGCGATCCTGCCTTCGCGGTTTCATCGCCCTCTGCCGACGATAGTCTACATCCCATAATTATATTTCTCTCAATTTAGTGACGTAGTACGCGAAATGATCAATACTCTCTGTTTTCTCTCTACAGCCGGTGATGAGTGGGTAAGGGTGAACGTAAATTCATGTATGTACCGTGCATAGTCTATGGAATAAAAGAAAGAAAAAATTCAAAAAATATAGCAGTTGTTTTTTGCTTGCTTTTTTTTTTTGTTCTTTTCTGCTGTGATTTAGTAAATACAAGTAAACAGTGTTCTGTTCTTAAGTGAGCGCATCATGCGGGCGAGATGTAAACAATGAGTCTCGGAAATAATAACATACAACGGCTACTTCATACAAGCACTTGACTTGTCATCACACAGTGCAAATATTTAACGGAAGAAGCAATTAATGCTAACAATGTCAGTGCACATTTCGTCATGTATTGTAGCCTGTGTTGAAAGGGGGGGGGGTCGAATGTGATGAGCACTTACTTACACGCATTCCTCATTCAACAAAGGAAAAATTAAAACGCATGGTTTAACACCCCCCCCCCCCCCCACACACACACACATATTTTAGTTCTTAACGCCGAGGTTGAACTGTATCTTGTGAAATAATAAAATGTACAAAGTTATTCTTTTAAAAACTGATTAAATCATTTGTAAAAGTAAAGTGCAATAGATACAAGTAAGTCCTTATGCATTTTTGAGAAGGTACATTAATTTTTTTTTAAAAGCATTCAAATGCACAATCCTGAAAAATACATTATGCGTCCCTGATTACAGCGAACCAAGTGCAGTTTTATTATGCGTGCTGTACATTATCATGTCGTATCTAGCGACAGATTCTCACGGCTTTTGCTGCCTAAGGGAGAGAATCGATTTTCACTTTCCTCCGTGTATCAGTAAATGTGCGATAAAACTTACTGACAATATTGATATTTACCATAGAAAGAAATCGGATTCATTATGTATTACGCTTAATTCTAATTTTACACTATTTGAAGCAGTAAAACTGTCAAATTTTGTGAAATATACAGTACATTATTATATAATAAAATTTTGACATTTGAAAATTCAGAAAAATACAAAAATTTTTATAAGAATTCAAATACGTAGTACATACCTTTCGATTTAACAAGCGAGCTTAATGTTGTAAAATATTGTATTTTTACACGGTATCCGTCGAGTTAAAAAAATCACTGCTATAACAGGAATTTAAAAGATGTGCAACAGTGAGTATTGCTTTAAAACAAACTTCTGAAGCATAAGAAAATATAACTTCCTTTGTTTAAAAAATCTGAATACGGGACGCATAAAAATAAAACTGTGTGAGAACTTCCATACACCAATTATAAATAACCACAGAATTGTGTCTTCTTTTTCTCAGGCATTAATACGCGATCAAGTTGAGTGCCCCAGTTTTCTTCTGCAAATTCAATGTGCGATGGAGCAATAGAAAATTTAAAGTTCTTTCTTTTCAGTCCACCTCAAAAAGATCTTTGTCTGAATTTGTTTGTATACACAGTTAAGTAAAAAAAAACATGATATAACAAATACGTATTTCCTGTAAAGTCAAACGGGTATGAATAATCTGGTTATCCAGTTGTCGATCTTTGTCTCTTTTGGTTATACAAAGGCCTGGAACTCCAAAGAAAGTTAACACTCAATGCAACCGAGAGGAAAAATGTCCACAAAGATACCATCTATATACCGGGACAGAAGCGGCATTGACCATAATCCCTCTCCAAATCTTATATTCAAGGCTGAATAATTTATCCCTCCCGATGAATTGCCTTTGGGCTAAGTTAGTAGCGAGTTTTTGTGCATTATATACGCGATGCCTGCCGGATAGAATTTGTTCTGCTCGATGGAGAGATGATTTGATGCTAAATGTATTATGGCACAGGTGCATGTAATTCACATTGTAAGTTACAACCCCTGCAACAGAAGGTCAATCGCGTATGTTGCGCTACCGCTGGGCTATTATATCCTATACTGTACGTCGAGCTTGTCTACTTGACGCTCTTCAAATACATTGTCAATTTCTATTGTTTAAATTATCTTTCGAGTGAAAGCAAGTCGATTGTAACCATACGGTAATGTATAGGGTTGTTTAAAAGTTGGAACTTTAATAAAACTGAAGATGAAAACAAACAAACTATATAGTTTAACTCTTGTAGATGATCTATGCAATCTATATAGACCACAATATTGTGCAATTTTATTTCACAATCCAGTTTTCCATTAAATTCCATCTAAGGAATATATTGCTTTTTCTGGCAGAAATCTAGAGTCATTATGCTAGATTTCCACAATACATGGATTTTTCATCAATCTATGGGCTGATACTGATTAATTATATATTGTTTAAAATTTTTAAAAAGTTTATGTATGGTACATGTAGTTCAATCGGTATCTTGATTTTCAATATTCTTATATCAGGAAAACCTCTGAGTAGTATTATGCAATTATGCATTATGCAATTATGCAATCTTAAAACAAATCTAATAAAAACTTTACATTCTGTAATTAAGTGTATAAGTTGCCATGAGTTAAAAAGGACCAATTACTCAGTCGAGTAGATGTGCTTTTTATTAAAACAGTTACGATTTTTAAAAGTTTACTTGATGCTTTTTCCAAGACATGACAATCGATTTAAAAGATAACTGCTTATTTTTGCACCAGGACATACACTGTCTCGTTATTTCCTGAATTTACAGAATACCCATTTTCGTTATGCTAATAGATTGTTTTGCTCATATACATTTGGATGAGTTTTCTCTACTGTTTAAAGGGTTTTCTTCGTTTTCTGTTTTTCTTTAATTCAATTTGAGGATAAAAATCTATATTGATTCATCTAGTAGGAAGGGGGGGGGGGGGTGAAAAAGGGAGTGTAAAAGTGTAATGTACAGTATACAACAAGGAAAATAGAGTTCATCGTATCCAACAACAAACTCAACGTTCATAGCCAATGCTTATAATTAGAAAAATGTCTTTAAATCAGCGTGAATCGTCAGAATCGAGATTCCGTGAAGAAAGCGACGAGAAAAAAATCCATCATGTTAATCCGCATAAATGAAGACCACAAGCTGACCACGGGTGGCCTCCCCTCCTCCTCCTGGGCTATTTCCCTTGTCATAGAAAAACGAAGGTTTATTAGATGGCCAAACTTCTATATTTTTTTTCAACTTTTTTTACTTGTAAAGCGTAACACCGAATACCCATTCTTCAATATTTAGATTTCAGAAAGCTGCATCCATTTCATTTGCTTATCAAAAGATTTTAATTAATTCTTACTTTGTTGGTTCATGCGAGTTGAGAATTGTAAATCCAAATCTATGTATTATACATGTAGCCAACGTTTCTAACCTTTCATAGAACTTTTAAATCACTCGGTCGAATTTGTATTTAGGACCATTTTAACAAGAGCTTGGACTTTGGGTAGTTGTTTCAAACAACAATGTAACGTAGGCCTGTCCATATCATTGCTGGCCATTCAGCCTTGGCTCTATGAAATCAACACGATATGTCTGGCTTTTGAGTTAAGACAACGCAATCTGTGTATATTTCGCTTGAAAACAGCGTCATTTCAACTTGTTTTGGCGCAAGAAAAAGATAGTTACATCCTACTGAAAGTCTTTTTTAAAATGGTTCTAATACACCGATAACGTTCAAACCACGTGAACAGAAATTTAAATGTTCATTTTTGATCGACGTTTAACATGTCTGGCTGACTTTTCTTAGAAGTGAGGCTTCAAACGTCAACTAAACGTTTACGTGATGGGACTGACGTTGTGTTCAAAAAGGCATGCGCTTTTCAACAACCTAAGGGTTGTAAATACCTAGAAGCTGGATTTTTGCGTAAGCTATTAAATTATTTTTATCTCCTAAAAATGTTCGCCTTTGTTAAAAGTTTGATTTTCCCCTTTGTAAATAGTTCTACACATATGCATGTAAACGTAAGTATTTACAAAGATCAAATTCCCGTCAATTTTGTACCTTTTGAGTCCGAATTTTAAAACTTACCATAATCTTTGCGTTAGACTCGAGTTATCCGAAACAAACGCCTTTAAAGCATCTATTTTTTAAATTACATGAAATGCATATGAAAAGGAAACATACCGTGTGGTAAAAAAAACCGTGCTGATCACGTGTGTCGAAGGTCAGGTGATCTAAAACTACAATGTCCCTTCAGTTTTTTCCTTGTTGGAAAGTGAATTAATTTTTTCGGCATGAGTTATTTTATTGAGTTATTGAGGAACGCATCTTCTATGTCTTGAAATGATTAATGGTGTGCCATGTTCCTCTTTTTTCCCTTAGCAACCAATATGCGAGCTATGATGGGGCATGGCTTTGCAATTTATCACTGATGTGGAAATCGTAATCATTGATGTTCGCTTTGAACATTTCAATCAAAATAAAAGGGAGAAATGGATAGTATTGAGGATGCGTGCTAAGTCACGGAGTTGAAATTTTGAACCGAACTACGAGCCAAGACATAATTTGTTGCTGATTACACGTTTTGTGCCAAAATTGTGTCACGTACAATTTAACACGTGACAAATTTAATTTTGATATACATAAAAAATAACAAAAACTTTTAAAAACGTGTTCTTAACTTCTAATATGTCTTCCATACATAATCAAAATAAAGAAACTTTATTGATATTTAATATAGTATTATCTATTTATAATAATGTAAGTAAAAATAAAAATTTTAAGGGGTATACTATTATGTCAATATTATATTCAGTTGGTCAATTAAAAAAAAGGGTACAGAAATGCTTATGTCACCAAGATTAGAACACCAATGCCTGCCAGGGTTTAATATGTTCTCTTCATTAGAAGGGAGATTAGAACCTGTTCGGTTGGCATTGAACTAGGTTGATTACGTGATCAAATCAAGTAAAACACGAGAGCTTCTCAGTTCATTTTCCTGTTAACTTTTTGACTTTTAATTTACCTTTGAGAAATATTAATCATCTCAAAACACGAACGTTTAGTTTCTGTGCTTTATATTACTAAATGAAGCAACGGGCAAACCATTACCTGGTGCAATAATCATTGTGACATTGCAGTCAAATAGAACCTCTTGACATTGAAAAATGTTCACAAAGAAATGACATTTTGTTTTTTTTTTCTTTTACAAAACTATTTTCAAATGCAAATGTATATCATATAAAACTGTTATGTTACATATGTCACCATATAGAACTGGAAATGTGCAACTACATGTATTAGCATTTTGATTTGGAAAGTCGAAACCATATTTTGATCAGTGGTCTCAAGGGACATAGCTGAGGTTGGATGATCGAATACGCATATCTATATCATCAATATTTCAGCATGATAAATGAGAAAATAAGCTTGTTGAGAATACACGACAAGAAAATTAATTTAGGATGCTTTTTTATGTCCATTAATCAAATTATGACAGTTATGTGGACTCTTGATGGCTGTTCCATAAAAAGCAAATTAAGATTTATACAGAGAAATGGTAAAAGAAAATTGCCAATTCTCTTCATAAAAGCAAACCCATCAATGAATTATGCATTATAATAACACAAATAAGAAATAAACTTTCCTTAATGAGAAGGTCAATATATTTATGAACAGTTGGCATTGTTGATGTCAATGACAAGGGGTCCATATTTCTTAATGATAAAAAACAACATATGCTACAACATATTATGTATATTGGTACATGTATTGAGGAATACATGTTCACTATCATGCAGGGTTTAAAACTGATGTGAAATTGTTTATCATGACAAAAAATACAAGTGCCCCCTCCCCCATATAAAAAGTTCAAAAGGTTCCTGTAGCCGTAGTCGAACAATCATTTTTACAATTCACAAGAAAATGTCACAAGTTATGATTCTGGATTTATTGATGGAGAAATACCGAAGAGTCCAGGAGAGTCCTGGCACGTTGAATATTTAGCAATTCATGTTATCTCTTCTGTGGCTGATTGCCCTATTAATTTTTGTTTCATTGGGTACCGACATTTACAAATTGTCCATAAATCGCCGATCTTCGTCAACTTAATATCACGCCAGTAATTCCCATAGTTGTTTGGATTGTAGAACATCGAATGGATATATACATGTAGGTGTGAGAGGAATGTTTGTAAGTCAAAATAATAAAACATGTAATTAATCAATCAGACAATAAGAAATAGGGAAAATCCTCAAACCAAAGAAAAGTTATGTTTTTTTAAAGATTGACAAAAATGCTTGTAACTTTTTATAAAAAAGAAAAATTAAGAACATTATTCTGCTACATATACTTCCTGTTCATAAATTACTTCAAACAACGTACTTCCGCTTGAGTTATTTCCTTCTAAAGCCATAAATGACATCCGG